>NW_024470829.1:0-145568 GCF_017639515.1 Carcharodon carcharias | reverse complement strand
GTACTGTGTTTGGCAGCAACTGCTCACAACAGAGATGGAGAAAAGATCTCTCAGAAACCTCACACCCAGGAACATGTACAAACTGGAATAAGGAAAAAAGAGTGGTTTGTAATATGAGAACAGGAGAAGGTCATACATTTGTTTAGCCAATTTCCAGTGTTCAGGAGGCCTACCGCACACCTTTATTATTACAACTGTGAAACAGCTTGCACCCAGAACATTTAATAAACTTACGCAAGACAAAAACATCCAAATATTCCTTGACTTTCCCAACTGTCACACCGAACAACTTTAGAATGTAGAGTGTGCGAATGTGTGATTACTGACTTTAACCTTAAATGGCCCAAATCTAATTCGAAGTATGTTTCCGACGGGAGCAGAAAACTCAGTTATCTCAATAGAAGGGCAACAGATTATGCCTCAATTTTACGGTCTCTGCTTCAGTACATTCAGCTGACAGTACTGAGTTCCCTCAGTGCATTCCATCCGAAAGTGTAGCGGTACCTCTGGACCTAACCTCTGACAGTGCATTGCTCCCAGAGCACTGATCCTCTGACAGTCTGTCACTCATCCATTACTGTCCACTTACAGTGCCGTACCCCCTCATCAGTGACCCCCTAACAGAGCAGCACATCCTCAGTACTGACCCTCAGACATTGCGGCACCTCCTCAGTGCCGACTCTCAGACATTCCGGTGCTCCCTCATTACTAATGCTCAGGCATTGGACCACCTCCTCAGCAATCAAGAACTCACAGTGCACTGCTCCCTCAGTACTGACCAATAATGATGCGAGTAAACCATTCTGGAAAAACCATGATTCATATCAGTTGAATTTCTCCTCTATTTGCACATTGGGTTGTTATCTCTCTCACCAATTTATAAACTGCATTCGTTATCTGTTTGCACATGGCATTGTTCTCTATTCCTCTGTAATTATTTAACTGCATTCAACCTGCGTTTGAACACTACTTTGGTCTCTCTGAGATTAATTGCTTGCATTCGCTCTCTATTTGCACACTGTGTTGCTTTCTCGCTAATTTTTAAATTTAGATCACCCCACCCCCCCATTTGTACAGGGGTCAGCCTAGTCTCTGTTCCTAATTTATCAATTGCATTCGTATTCGGGTAGAATTTAAAATAACTTGGCAGGGGGACGGGATCCTGAAAGAAGGCTCAGCAGGGGGAGATTCACAGCAAAAATTAGAAGAGAGGGCAAGTGAGTCTGGAAGGCATAGCATTTATGGGCCAATTAAGGCACAAGGGAGGTGGTAGGGTTGGATGGTATTTATTTTAATGTATGGAGTCTGACGAATAAGGGACATGAGTTGAGGGCATAGATCAACACGTGGAATTATGAAGTAATTGTTGTCACAGAGACATGGTTGAGAGAGGGGTAGTATTAGCCTCTCAATGTTCCAGGATATCGGACCTTCAGGCGAGGCAGGGAAGGAGGAAAATGTGGAGGGGTTTTCACAATATTGAACAAGGAATCAATTACAGAGTAAGGAGGGATGACCCTTTAGAAGGCTCCTCAAGTGAAGTCATATGGGTAGAACTGAAAAACAGAAAATGTGAAATAACATTGCTGAGAGGGACCTGTATGTCCACAAATTGCCAGAGAGAAGAGCAGATTTTTAGGCACATTTCAGAGAAGTGGAAAAATAATAGGGCACTACTACTGGGGGATTTTAAATTCCACAACATTAAATGGTTTGGTCATAGTGTGATAGGTTTAGAGTCAGAAGAATTCTTCAAATGCATCCAAGAGTAATTGTTAAGCCAGCCCATGGAGGGTCATACAAAAGAGGGAGCGGTCCTGGACTTAATTTTAGGGAATGAAGCCAGGCAATAGCAAAGGAATCAGTGGGGAAGATATCGCAGATAGTGATCATAACTAAATTAGATTCAAGGTTGTTATGGAAAAGGACAAGGTCTGGAATCAGAGTTTGAAATTGGGGGATGGCCGATTTTAATAAGATCAGATATGACTTAGCCAGATTGGACTGGGAGCGGCTACTTTCAGGTTAATCTGCATCAGAGCAGTGGGGCTCATTCAATTTGGAAATTGGCAGAGTACAAGGCCAACTTATTCCAGGAGAGATAAATAGTTGAAACAACGAATCCAGGGAAATCAGGATGGCAAGGGATATACTGGATTGGATAATGACATAATGGGAGGCTTATTACAGATAACAAGGGCTCAAAGCAGCGGGTGCCCTTGAGGAGTATACAGCATGTAGAGGGGGCACTTAAAAATAAAATTAGGAGAGCATAAATGGTGCCAGTAAAATAAAGGAAAATACAAAGTTATTTTAAAATTGCATTAAGAGTAAGATGTTAACTAGGGAACGAGTAGGGCCCATTAAGGATCATAGTGGTAATTTGTGTGTCGAGCCGGAAGAAATAAGTCAGGTTCTAAATGAATACTTTGCGTCGGTGTCCACAAGTGAGATGATCGACATGGGTATGGAAATCAAGCAGAACTGCTGTGTAATCATTAATCAAATTAGCACTGAAATGGAGGAGTTTCAAAGTGGTCTGGAAGGCTTCTAGAAGATAAATCTCCACGCTCGGATGAAATGTATCCCAGGCTGTTGAGTGAGGCAAGGGAGCAGTTGGCAGAGGCGCTGGCAATAATTTTCAATACGCCTCTGGCCACAAGGGACGTGCCAATGTACTGGAGTGCAGAAAATGTGGTACCATTAGTCAAGAGGGGA
Organism: Carcharodon carcharias; assembly: GCF_017639515.1. Lineage (NCBI taxonomy): Eukaryota > Metazoa > Chordata > Chondrichthyes > Lamniformes > Lamnidae > Carcharodon > Carcharodon carcharias. The sequence goes on along the minus strand of NW_024470829.1, from coordinate 142,850 downwards.
GGGAGGGATAAAGCAGGGAAGTACAGACCATTCAGTAAACTACAGTGGTGGGGAAACCATAGGAAGCAATTCTGAGGGAAAGAATTAATCTACGCTTGGAGAGGCAGGGATTAATCAAGGAGATTCAGTATGGTTTTGTTAAGGGGAGGTCATGTCTGATCATTTTGATTGTATCTTTCAAAAGTTTGACCAAGTTTTTAGAAGTTTGATGTAGCCAAGTTGTACTTCAGCATCGCTTTTGATAAGGTCCCGCATGGGAGACTGATAACAAAGTTAAGAGCCCATGAGTTCCAAGACTATTTGGCAAATTGGATCCAGAATTGTCTGAGGGACAGGAGGTAGAGTTTGAAGGTCAAGGGATGTTTTTGTGAATGGATGCCTGTGTACAGTTGTGTCCACAGGAATGGATGTTGAAGCCGTGCGTTTGTGGTATATATAAACAATTTAGATTGGTATATAGTGGGGTTGATCAGTATGCTTGCGGATGACACGAGAATTGTTGGGTGGCAAACATTTGGAAGGATAGCCTCAGATTAGAGTAAGATGTAGATGGGATTGTCAGTTGGGCTAAACTGTGGCTAATGGAAGTTAATCCAAATGGGTGTGAGATGATGCACTTGGGCAGGCAAACAAGGCCCGGGAGCACACGATGAATGTGGGACCCTTGGAAGCACTACAGGTCCGAGGTATCTTGGTGTGCATGCTCCACTTATCCCTTAAGGTAGGTGGAAAGGTAGATAAGGTGGTTAAGAAGGCATATGGGATACTTGCCTTTATTGTGCGAGGCATAGATAATAAGAGCAGGGAGTTTCTGCTGGGCCTGTATAAAATGCTGGTTAGGCCACAGCTAGAGTATTGCATGCAGTTTTGGAATCCGCTTGATAGGAAGGATGTGATTGCACTAGAGACAGGGCAGAGGAGATATACCAGGATGTTGCCTGAGCTGCAGAGCTCTAGTTGTTAGGAGACATTGGATAGACATTTGTTTATTTTCCCTGGAACAGGGGAGATTGACTGGGGTTATGACTGAGGTGTATAAAATTATCAGAGGCATAGATATTGTAGACAGGAAGGAACTTTTTCCCCTCGGTGGAGGGATCTATAACAAGGGTGAATAGATTTAACATAAGGGGAAGGAGGTTTAGAGGGGATGTGAAGAAGATTTTTTTCACGTAGAGAGTGGTGGGATCTGGAACTCAAAGCCAGAAAGGTGGAAGAGTCATAAACCTTTAAAATATTTAAGAAGTATTTGGATGTGCACTTGCAATGCCAGTGCGGGAAAATGGGATTAGCATACTTAGGTAATTGTTTGACTGGCACAGGATCGATGGACCGAAAGGCTTTTTTCTGTGCTGAAGACCTCCATGACTCTATAACTCTGTTCTTTGTTAACAGGTTTGCTCTCGACCCTTCTCTCATTCATTTATGAACGGAACTTATCATGTATTTTCTCTGTCATATATTAATTACATTCCACCTCTCTTTGCACAATAAGTTTCTCTATCACTCTAAGTTATTAGTTTGATCTCTACTCTATTATCGCAGCGAGTTGCTCTCTTTCTCTAATTCATTAATTGCATCCATCCTCTGGGCTCTGGGGTACTACATATCGTTCATTCATTATATGCTTCTCTAGTTGCACAATGGGTGGCTCTCTCTCGCTGTCTCTAATATACTAATCACATTCCTCCTCCATTTGCACAATAGGTTGCTCTCTCTCCAATGTAGAAATTACATTCCTTTGTTTGCACACTGGGTTACTCTCTCTCTCTCCCTCTCTCTATCTCTCTCTTAATAATTACAATCCTCCTCTATGTGCAGACTGGTTTGCTCTTTCCCTCTCTAATTTGGTAATCACGCTCCTCCTCTATTTGAACAGAGGGTTACCCTATCTCCAATTCACTACATTCATTCCTCCTCCATTTTCGCACTGGGCTGCTTTCTTTCTGTCTCTCTCTAATGTAGTTATTGCATTCCTCCTCTACTTGCACACAGGGTTTCTATCTCTCTCTCTTTCTCTCTCTCCCTCTCTCCCTCTCTCTCTCTCTCTCTCTCTCTCTCTCTCTAATTAATCAATTACATTCCTCCTCTATTTACACACTGGGTTCCTCTCTGTCTCTCATTCTCGAACTGATTAATTAAATTCCTCTTCCCTTTGCACATTGTGCTGCTCTGTCTCTCGAATTAATTAATTTCATTCCTCCTCTATTTGCACTCTGTATTGCTCGCTCTCTCTTTAAATTATTCATTACAATCCTCGCTTTTCACACTGGGTTACTCTTTCTCTTTCACTCTCTCATTTATTAATTGTATTCCTCCTTTATTTGCACACTGCGTTGTTCTCTCTCTCTCTTTCTCTCTCTTTAATTTACTAATTATATTCTCCCTGTATGTGCACACTGCGTTGTTGTATCTCGTTCTCACTCTTATACATTTATATTCCTCATTGCCTTGCTCACTAGCATTTTCTCTCTGCAATTTATTAATTATGTGATTTAAAAACCAGATGCCACTTAAACATACCCTTGGCTGTTATTAACAATATTTAATAAAATAAAGTTTAACGTCCTTAAATTTGTATTTCGGATATCAATTAACATTTAAACAATCACATTCAGTTCATCTATCCTTACATTTGCATCAATCTAATGACCGAATCTTCAGTAAATAATGAATCGCTTTCATTGAATTATTCAACTTTAAGCTGTAAACAATGACCATGGGTGAATCTCTAATAATCAGTAAACATTGGCGATCGGAATGGGATGATGAGCAGATGAGTGCCGGGGAAACCACGGCCTCACCGGGCGAAACCGAGATAAATCTCAACACCAGTGAAATGACATGAAGCCAGGGAGGGCGAGTGGGGAGGGCTGGCAATTCGAAAGAGATTCATTCTGTATCTAAACCCATTTTGTACCTACCCTGGGAGTGTTTGACGGGGACAGTGCATAGGAAGCTCTACTCTATGTCGAACGGCTTGCTGTACATAAATTCAGAGTGTTTGATATGGATAATGTAGAGGGAGTATTTCTCTTTATCTCACCCCCGTGATGTACCTGTCCTGGGATTGCTCGGTGGGGAGAGTGTAGAGAAAGTTTTACTCTCTATCTAAACCCAGTGCTGTTCCTGTCCTGGGAGTGTTTGATGGGGGCAGTACAGAGGGAGATTTACCCTGTATCTAATTCACGTGCTTTACCTGTCCTGGGAATGTTTGATGGGGACAGTGTAGGGGGAGATTTGATCTGCATCTCACCCTGATGCTGCAGCTGTCCTGGGATTGTTTGACAGTGACAGTTGAGAGAGATCTTTATTTTGTATCCAGCGTCGTGCTATAACTGTCCTATTTGTCCACAGTCTTAATTTAAATTCAAATTCTCACACCTCAAGGATGCAACTTGAAGGCAAACTCTCTGGATTAGTAGCCATTTGACGTACTGATTTTAATTCTCACCCACACACCCCACTTTGTACATCGCCTGACCACCAGTAATCTTCATCAATCCCCATTCTCACGAAACTTACAAGCTATATTCATGAAATAATGAGGAGACGGATTGTTCTCTGTCCAAGCTTGGTCAGAGAATCACCAAGTTGGACAGCAGATTGACCTCCCATTCGGCTGTCCCTCGACTCGAGAATGCTATGTACTCGGGGATGTCACTTCCTGCCGTGGGTATTCATATGGATCAACAGGCCGATTCTCGAGCGCGACGTAGAATGATGGACACGTTTTCACCATTTTGACTGATAGGTAGGGAGCTCTAACAGATCATTTACACCAATGTGTTAACGCTACAAGTGTGAGCCTGGCAGCATTACGTTGATAAATATACTTTTATTTTTGTCTCCTCTTATTAGATATTTCATAGATTATAAATAATTCTGCAAGTTGGTTGATGAATCTTTGTTGGTATATAAGGGCATTGTAGTTTGATTTTGCTTCTGTTCAACAAACGTCAGTATTATTCGCCAAGTCTGTGTCTGAGAATCTGCCTGATGGTTCTGTCTCTCTCGAGTTAAATCATGCTGAAGGTTTAATTCAGGTTCCAGCGATCAGACTGCTAAGTGAATTGATATCTAATTGATCAAAGCAAACGGCCCGTTATAACTGTACAGGGTGAAATTAAACTCCTCCTGCTCCTATTTCTAATCTGCTTGTTCAGTGAGCTAACTCCATGGTGCTGGTTAGTTTTTCAGCTCATCCTCCGCCCACGCTAAGGGTGGGCATTGTCAATACTGAGGTAGCGTGATGGAGAGAGGCTCAATCCCGAGCAGATTTGAATCTGCACAACGTGTATCAGGAACAAGAAAAGGTCGGTCTATATATATTTGTGACGTTATTGTGTTTGGCAGCAGCTGTTTACAACAGGGTGGAGATAAGATCTCTCAGAAACCACACATTCAGGAACATGTACAAACAGGAACAAATGAACAGAGAGCTGTTTCATAAATGAGAACAGGAGAAGTTAAACATTCCCTTAGGCTTGTTCCAAGATTCAGGGAGTCTACAGTACATCTGTGTTATTACAACATTGAACCAGCTGGCACACAGAAGATTTAATATCCTTATGCAACACAGACCCATCAATTTATGTCTTGACTTTCGCAATTGACACATCAAACAACTTCCTGCGAGCTTGTTTCTTTCCGTGTGCTTCCTGACATTAACCCTGAATGGCCTTAATCTAATTTTAAGCTTATGGTCCTACAGAGCAGACAATTCCGTGATCTCAATAAATGGCCAACAGGTTTTTTCTGCATGTTAGAATTGCTGCCAATGCCGATCACTCCTTAGTGTGTGACTCCTTCAGTGCTGCCACTCCAACAGCGTGACACTCACCCTGTACTGACTTTCTGACTGTGCGATACTTCCTCAAATTAGATACCCTGAGAATGCGGCGCTCCCTCAGCACTATCTAGCAGTGTGGAGCTCCTTCAGTGCTGTTCCTCCGACAGTGCAACACTCCCTAAGTACTCAATCTATGCAAGCGCGGTATGCCCTGAATACTGACACTCGGCCACGGCGACACTCCCGCAGTAATGACTCTCTGCCAGGGAGGCAATCCATCAGCACTGAGCCTCTTACAGTGCAGCATGTTCTCACTACCAACCATCCGACAGTGTGGCACTTCCTCAGCACATCCCATCTGACAGTAAATCACATCGTCAGTGCTGAACCTCTGGCTCTGCAGCACTCCATCTGCACTGGCCCTCTGACAGTGCGCTGCTCCCTTGGAACCGACCCACCAACTGTGCGACGCTCCCTCATTACTGATCCTCTGACAGTGCCTCTCTTCCTCATTACTGACCCTCCACCAAGGTGGTACTCCTGCGGCACCTACCCTGAAAAAATGCAATGATACTCCAGTACTGATGCTCCGATAGTTTGTTGCAGCCAAGTGCTGACTCTCTGACAGTGTGGCACTCCGTCAGATCTGAATCAGCGACAAAGAGACATTTCCTCATTACTGACCATCAGACAGCAAGGTGCTTCCTCAGTGCTAACCCTCCAACAGTGCAGCACTCCCTCTGTACTTACCGTCCGACAGAGAGGTACTCCCTCATTAGTGGCTCTCTGACAAGGAACCAGACCCTCAGTACTGACCAGCCGACAGTGCATAACTGCCTCAGTAATGATCTTCTGACAGTGCGGCACTTGTTCAGCACTGACCCTCTGGCAGGGCGGGAGACCCTCAGTCCTGACCTTCCAACCATGCTGCACTCCCTCAGCACTGACCTCCAACAGCGCGGCGCACCCTCTGTCCTGACCCTCTGGCTGTCGGTCACCCCCTGAATACTGACATGTTGAAGGTGCGGCCGGCCCTCAGTGCTAACCATCTGATAATGCGGCACCCCTTCTGGTCTGAACCACCGACCCTGTGGCACTCCTTCAGTGCTGACTCTCCGACACTGCAACAATCCCTCAGAACAGAACTAATGGCAGTGTGGCACTTCCTCATTACTGACCCTGTAACAGTGCTTTGCTTCTCGAAAGCAGAACCTGCGACACTGAGGGGCTTCCTCTGTACTGACCCTCCGATAGTGCAGCTGTCCCTCAGCACGGACCTTCAGAAAGCGCAGCACTACCGAAGCGCTGACCATGTAACATTGGGGTGCATCCAGAGAACTGACCCTCGGACAGTGCAACATTCCATCAGTTGTGACCCTCCGACAGCACGGCTCTCCCTCATGAATGACCCACCGACAATGCTGAGGCAAATTCTTAATACTGACCCTCCAATTCTACAGCAGAACCTCATTACGCACCCTCTGGCAGTGCAGCACGCCCTCAGCACTCACCATCCAATAGTGAGGTTCGCCTTCAGCAATGACCCTCCAACAATGCGGCACTCCCACAGTAGTGCTCCTCTGTCAGTGCGGCAAATCATTAGTACTGACCCTGAGACAGCTCGGTGCTCCCTCTGTACTGACCGTCTGACAGCGGGAAACATCCTCAGTACTGACCCCCAGCCAGCTAGGCGCTACATCTGCACTGTCCATCTGAGAGTGCGGGGCTCCCTCACTGCTGTCCCTCCAACAGTTCCGTAATCCCTCAATACTGACCCTCTGACGGTCCAGCACTCCATCATTGCTGACCCACCAACAATACGGTGCTTCCTCAGCACTGACCATCCAACAGTGTTGCGTGATGTCAATACTGTCACTTCGACAGTGTGGGGTACTCTCAGTACTCATCTTCTGAAAGTGCAGCCCTCCCTCCGATTGTTAAAGGGATATAATTTTGCGGTAAATATCTAGAAAGTCACTATTTGGTGAGAGCCCATTCACACCAGCAGCCAGATTTCCCAGCTGCTGATCATGTTGTATTCAAAATATGATCAGAATCAACAGTTCAAAGATCTCAACATTCATAATTCATACAGAGATGAGGAGAAGCATTTTCTCTCAGAGCGTTGTGCGTCTTTGGAACTGTCTTCCACAGAATGTTGTGGAAACAGAGCCTTTGAATATACTTAAGGCCAAGCAAAAAAGAATCTTGATTAACAATAGTGTGAAGGTTTATCTGAGTGCTGTGGGCATGTGGGGTTGAGGATAATTTCTGATCAGATGTAATCTTGTTGAATGGCGGAGGAAGATCGTGGGGTCTAGGGGCTTACTCCTGCTCCTAATCCATCTGTTCATAGGTATAGGTATTAATCAATTTCAACAATATATTTCAATTAATATGTTGAATTATTAATAAGCTACAAAATATTATGCGTTAATACATCCAATTATTAACTTAATCATTAGCGTATTATGTATTATTGGTCTAAATATTAATTAATTTAAACATGTATTATCAAATAATACACCCAATAATTAATTAATTCCAACAGCATATTATAGATTGTCAGCCTATTTATTACTTTACATTATGAATTGAAAAGGCTAAATCGTAATTATAATTTAAACATCTAATTATTAAAGAATTTCTAAAAATATATTATACATTACTGGCCTAATTATTAATCAAATTCAACAATATATTATACAAAAAAATCCAATTATTAAATAATCTTATTCACCTCTAGTATATCTAATGATGATTTAACATCAAGGCTTCATGATTTGCACTTCTTATTTACAGTTAAAATGTCCACCTTTAAGTTGCGTTATCATAAAGCAATCTCAAATGTTTATCAGTAGCACAAATAATTAATTACTCTTAGTCAGTTATTAACATTGCATTAATTAGTTTAATTTATTTTCATTGATACATTTAATTATTATTTAGATTAATAACCTGTCAGAGAGTGCACACTGTTGGAGGGTATATACTTCAGGTGTGCCACACTGTCTGAGTATTATTACTGAAGGAGTGACTTACTGACGGAGGGTCAGTACTGAAAATGAGTCGCACTGTCGGAATATTGGGGCTGAGAGAGAGCTGCACTGTCGGAGGGTCAGTGCTGAGGGAGCGCTGCATTGCTGGAGTGTCACTACGGAGGGAGCGCCGCGCTGTTAGAATGTCAGTATGGAGGGAGAGCCGCACTGTCGATGAGTCAGTATGGAGGGAGCGCTGTACTGTTGGAGGGTAAGTTCTGAGGGAGTGCCACACATTTGGAGAGTCAGTTCTGAGGGAGTGCCGCACTGTCGGAGAGTAAGTGCTGAGCATGTGTTGCACTGTCGGAGGGTCAGGACATTTGTCATGCTTGCCTTCATTGTCAGGTGCATTGAGTTTTAAACCTGCGAAGTCATGCTGCAGATGTTTTGAACCTTGGTTAGGCCACACTTGGAATATTGCGTGCAATTCTGGTCGCCACCTTACCAAAAGTATATGGAAGTGTTGGAGAGGGTGGGAGGAGGTTTACCAGGATGCTGCCTGGGCTGAGGGTTATTAGCATTGAGAAGAGTTTGGAGAAACCTGGATTGTTCTCATCAGAACGATATAAATTGAGGGGCGACTTGTTAGAAGTTTACAAATTTATGAGTGGCATCGAAAAAATAGGTAGAAGCTTTATCCCAGCTTGGAAAAGTCAATTACTAGGGGACATAGATTTAAGGTGGGAATACAAAACTATAGAGGAGATGTGCGGGGCAAGTTTTTTTACGCAGATGGTAGTGAGTGTTTAGAATTCACTGTGAGTGGAGGTGGTGGAAGCTGGTAAGATAGTGGTGTTTAAAAGGCAGCTTGACATATACATGAATAGGATGGGAATAGAGGGATACGGCACTGGAAGTGCAAAATGCTGTAGTTCATGGGCAACATGATCAGCGCAGGCTTGGAGGGTCGAAGGGCCTGTTCCTGTGCTGTAGTTTCCTTTGTTATTGTTCCTTGTTCCATAGACTGGGGCTTTTATTATAGTATTAGATTTCATAGACTGTCAGCATGTTGACAGAGCCGCGGGCCAATAACTATAATAACAGAAAGCTTAGACTGTCAGCATGTTGACAGAGCTGGGGGTTTTTCACAAAAGTAATAGAGAGTATAGACTGTCAGCATGTTGACTGGACCTGGGCCTGTCACTATATCAATAGAGTGCATAGACCGTCAGTATGTTGACTGGGCCGTGGGCATGTCACTATAGGAATAGACTGCATACACTTCCAGCATGTTGACACCTCCGGGGCTCTGTCACTCTAGTAACAGAGAGCATAGACTGTCAGCATGTTGACTGGGCTGGGGTCCTGGATCTATAGCAATAGAGTGCATAGACTGTCAGCATGTTGACTGGGCCGTGGGCATGTCACTATAGGAATAGACTGCATACACTTTCAGCATGTTGACATCGCTGGGGCTCTGTCACTATAGTATTAGAGAGCATAGACTATCAGCATGTTGACATTGCCGGGGCACTGTCATTATATTAATAGAGAGCATAGACTGTCAGCATGTTGACTGGGCCATGGGCATTTCACTATAGGAATAGACTGCATAAACTTTCAGCATGTTGGCATCACCGGGGCACTGTCACTATAGCATTAGAGAGCATAGACTGTCAGCTTGTTGACATAGCCGGGTCTCTGTCACTATAGTATTAAAGAGCATAGACTGTCAGCATGTTGACATTGCCGGGGCATTGTCACTATAGTATTAAAGAGCATAGACTGTCACATGTTGACTGGGCTGGGGGCCTGTAACTATAGCAATAGAGTGCATAGACTGTTAGCGTGTTGACTGGGCCGTGGGCATGTCACTATATGAATAGACTGCATACACTTTCAGCATGTTGACATAGCCGGGGCTCTGTCACTATAGTATTAGATTGCATAGACTGTCAGCATGCTGACAGAGCCAGGGCTCTGTCACTATAGTAGTAGAGTGCATAGATTGTCAGTAGGTCGATAGAGCCGGGGGTCTGTCCCTATAGCAATAAAGAGCATAGACTGTCAGCATTTTGACATAACTGAGGCTCTGTCACTATAATAATAGAGAGCATAGACTGGTATTTTGTTGACAGAGCCAGGGGTGCTTAGACTGCCCGTATATTGACAGAGCCTGGTGTCTGTCACTATCTTATTAGAGTGCCTATACTGTCCAAATGTAGACAGAGCTATGGGACTGTCAGTATATTAGTAGAGTACATTGAAGGTCAGAATTTTGACAGTGCCAGGTGGCTGTCAATATATTAATAGAGTCCATAGATAGTCAGCAGGTTGAGAAAGGCGGAGTCTGTGAATATAGTAATAAAGTGCACAGGCCATCACCATGTTGATAAAGCAGGGGGTGCTGTCACTGTGGTAATAGAGCAAATAGACTGTCATCATGTTGAGAAAGCCAGGGGGTGGGGGGTGGGCTGTCACTATAGTAACAGAGTTCATAGACTGTCAGTATGTTGATAGAGTCGGGGACCTGTTACTGTAGCAACTGATTGCATAGACAGGCATCTTGTTGACAGAATCGGAGGTCTTTCACTGTAGTAACAGCGTGCAGACACTGTTAGTATGTTGACAGAACGGTGGACTGTCACCATTGCAGAAGAGTGCATTGACTATTCGCACGTTGACAGACCCTGGAGGCTGTCACTAATGTAATAGACGGTATAGACTGTCATAATATTGTCAAAGCTGTGGATATGTAACAAGGGTAATAGACTGTATGGACTGTCAGCATGTAGAGAGACCCGGGCTGCTTTCACAACAGCACTATAGTGCATTGGTTGTCAGCATGTTGACAGAGCCCGGGGGCTGTCAGTATAGTTATTGAGTGCATAGAATGTCAACATGTTGACAGAGCTGGGGGCCTGTCACTATAGTAACAGAGTGCATGCACTGTAATTATGATGACAGAGCCAGGGGCCTGTCACTATAGTAATAGAGTGCATGGACTGTAATTATGATGACAGAGCCGGGTTCTGTAACTATAGTAATAGAGTGCATAGGGTGTCAGCATGTTGAAATAGACTGTGCGCCATTAATCTAGTATGAGAGAGCATAGAGTGTCAGCAATCTAAAAGAGCCCTGAGACTGTCACTATAAGAATAAAATGCAGTGAATGTCAGAATGTTGACAGAGGCAGGGGTCTGTCAGTATCTTATTAGAGTGCCTATACTGCCCTATTTTGACATAGCTGTGGGGCTGCCACCATAGTAATAGAGGGTATACACTGTCAGAATGTTGACAAAGCAGGGGGGCTGTCACTATAGTAATATAGTACTGCCAGCACGTTGACAGAGCCGTTGGGCTGCCAATTTATTATTCTAGTGCATAGACTGTCAGATTGCTTACAGAGCCAGGGTGCTTTCACTACTTGTAATACAGAGCATAGACTTTCAGTTATTTGACAGCCGTGGTGTGGGGGGGCGGGGTGGGGGAGAGGTGGGTGGGGGGGAGAGGTGGGGGGTGGGCGGGTGGTGGTGGTGGGGGGTGTGGGGGGGGTGGGGGTTGGGGGTGGGGGGGCTGTCTGTATATTATTAGAGTACATAGACTGTCAGCATGTTGACTGAGTCGGGGCCTATCACTATTGTAATAGGGTGGGGGATTGTCAGCATGTTTGCAAAGCCTAGAGCATTTCATTATAGTATTAGTGTGCATAGACTGTCAATTGATTTACAGAGCCGAAGGCCTGCCACTATATGAGTACAGTCGTATTCTGCCTGCTTGTTTACAGATCAGGCGACCTATCACTAAAGGAAGATAATGCTATTCTGTCATTATGTTTACAAAGCCAGCGGTCTGTCACTGTTGTAATAGACTGGAGAGATTTCCGGCATGTTTACAGACCCGGGGACCAGTCAGTGTATGAATAGATTGTTTCGACTGTCAGCATGCTTGAAGAACTGGGGCCAGCCAGTCCAGTAATAGATAATCTAGACTGTCAGTGTTTTATAGAAACAGGGTCCTGTCACCAGAGAAATTGCGTGGGGAGACTGTCAGTATGTTTACAGAGGCCAGGACCCTGCCACTATTGTAATAGTGTGGATAATCTGTCAGCATGATTACAGAGCCGGTGGCCTGTAACTATAATGATAGACTGGATAGGCTGTCATTATATTTACAGAGCTAGGGATTCTATCTCTATAGTAATAGTTTGGGTAGACTGTCAGTGTGTTGACAGAGCTGGAGGTTTTGTCATTAAATTAGTAGAGTGGATAGACTGTCATTTTTATTAAAGAGCCAGGGGCTGCCACTATAGTAACTGATCGTGCAGGCTGTCAGCATGTTTACAGAGCGGGTGCTTCAATCAATATTCTAATGGAATGCGTAAAATTCAGGAGTGTGACAGAGCTGGGGGCCTGTCACAATAGTCACATAATGGCATAGGCTGTCAGTATAGTTACAGTGTTGCGGGTTTTGTCCTTATAGCAATAGGATAGGTAGAATGTCAGAATGCTTACAGAGCCTGGGTCCTGTCATTATCGTAACATAGTGTGCAGACTGTCTCTACGTCTGAAGGGCTGGGCGCCTGCCACTATTGTAATATCGTGGGGACACTGTCGATATGTTATTAGAGCTGGAGGCCTGTTACTATAGTAATGGAGTGGGGAGACTGGCAGATTTTTGACAGAGATGCGGCCTGTCACTAGGGTAGGTTGAGTAATCCAGAGACACAAAATAATTCTCTGGGGACCCGGGTTCGATTCTCTCCACGGTGTGTCGCTAAATTCAATAAAAGTCATCAATCAAAAAAATAAGAATAATTAAATTCTGTAAAGATGAACATCAAACCAATGCCAAGTGTTGTAAAAACCCATCTGGTTTGCTAATGCCCTTTAAATAAGAACCTGCTATTCTTTCCTGGTCTGGCCTACATGTGACTCCAGGCCAACAGAAATGTGTCTGACTCATAAATATCACCTGCACCATGGAAATTAGGGTTGGGCAATAAATAGTGGCCCAAGCAGGAACACTCACATCCCATGAACAAATTTAAAAAAAAGTAGCAGAGGGGAATTGTAAAAATATTTTTGGTGCCAGAGACCTATCTCTGTATGAACAGATTGATTAGACTGTCAGTAACTTACAGGGCCAGGGGCCTGTCCATATAGCAATTAATTGGGTAGACTATCAGTTTTGTACAGAATCAACGGCCTTTCAAAATAGTAATTGCATGGGTGGACTGTCAGTCTAATACAGGGCCAAGCATCTGTCACTGCACTGATTGCCTGGGTAAATTTTCGTTATTTAACAGGGCCAGGTGTCTGCCCCTTTAGGAATAGAGTACGTAGACTGTCAGTATTTTACAGGGCCAGGGGTCGATCAATATAGGAATTGAATGCGTAGATGGTCAGTATTTTAGAGGACCAGAGGCCTGTCACTGTAGTAATTGAGTGGGTAGACTGTCAATCTTTTACAGGTCCAGGGACCTGTCACTGTAGAAATTGAGTGGGTAAACTTTAAGTATTTTACATGTCCAGATACCTGTCACTGTATTAATTGAGTGGGTAGACTGTCAGTCTTTTACAGGTCCAGATACCTGTCACTGTAGTAATTGAGTGGGCAGACTGTCTGTATTTTAGAGGACCAGAGGCCTTTCACTGTAGTAATTGAGTGGGTAGACTGTCAGTCTTTTACAGGTCCAGATACCTGTCACTGTACTAATTGAGTGGGCAGACTGTCAGTCTTTTACAGGTCCAGATACCTGCCACTGTAGTAATTGAGTGGGAAGACTGTCTGTATTTTAGAGGACCAGAGGCCTTTCACTGTAGTAATTGAATGGGTAGACTGTCAGTCTTTTACAGGTCCAGGGACCTGTCACTGTAGAAATTGAGTGGGTAGACTTTAAGTATTTTACAGGTCCAGATACCTGTCACTGTAGTAACTGAGTGGGTAGGCTATCATTATTTTAAGTTGGGAATTGCTAAGAAATGCTGAACCGGCTCTTGAATTAAGTGGGCGGAGTCGGCGGGACGTGGATTTGGTGGTTTCAACGTGATGACGCAGATTGAAGTGCGAAAGCAGCCTATTTAACCCGTATGTCCAAGAACGTGAGTTTGGAACCATCGTCAGTGGAGTTGTAGGTGAGTGTTTGGTTATTCACTATTTATTACTTCTGGAGCAGTGTATATGTGTTGTACTTTATTTCTGTCGGTCATTTCCTGATTTTGTTAATACAATTGACCGCTTTGTGAAGCTGCCGTTTGCAGTGTATTTGTGCAAGGATTTTTTTTCTATTAGTCAGTTTCTGTTACTGTAAACACGTATTGGTTTCATTCGCTATCTGCCATTCTCTGCTACTGTAAGCGAGAGCCGCATTCATTCCTCATTTGTCACTATCTTAGTGCAGTACGCGAGTGTCAAAGCTATTCTTCTCAGTTCCTGGAGCAATGTGTAGTTTTTGTGTAATTGCCAACGTGTGATTAGATCTTTATCATTCCGTACAACTGGATATGGGTATGGGGCGTCATTCTGATTCTGAACGTCTGTGGTTTGGTGTGCGAGCCTCGATTTCAGTCTGCAGCAATTGTTCCGTGGAACCGTGCATGATGCTGTTAGTCGTTTCAGTAAGATAGTATGTGTATATCAGAACCGTTATGTATATTTCATTGTGTTTTGGATTTTCATTCTGTGCCTGGTGTTTGATAGTCATTATAGATCTCTCTGATGTACCCTAGTTCCGCAATATTGTTATTTCACAGTGGGATTTTATGTATCTTTCACTCCCGTGTGTTGTGGGAATCCTTGAGTTTCAATCAATACATGTCAGTGGAAGATTTGTATGTTCGGGATTAATTCTGTACGTGTCAACAGTAGTCATGAGAATGATAAACTAATTTTGTATCCAACCATCAAGCACCTGTGGCCTGGGATTTAGCGATGGCCAGAAGACGAAGTTGGTTGTGGTATCGGAAAAACCCATTTCCTAAGCAGCGGTGCTGCCGTCCAGGAGCTGCCAGTAACTGATGGGCCAGCAGCTCTCGGTGGGCTGGGTTTCATCGTTGACATCCCTGAACACGGGGAACCCCCGACATTATCAATTTAAGCGCCTGAGTGGCCCTTATTTCAGCGGGACTTCACTCAAGGAGGTGACACAGGCCTCACACCTGCTCTCCGGGCAACAGCTCAGACCTCCATCGTCTCCATTAAATACAGCCCAGTGTATTGGAAAGGGGATCAGGAGCACAGGTAGCTGGGTAAGGGGCCTGGAGATCAGGACAGGGTGCCCAGAATGTGCAAGTTGTCGAAAGATGGGACATGTATTTAGGTGCTACGAAACATATCCAAGGGATGAGTAAGAGATTTTGGGGAAGTCGCTGTTGGGAAGGAGGTGTCTCAGGAGATGTGGAATAAGTTCAGCGAGGGGGGGGAGTTGCATTCCGTGGGCAGGCGGGGTTACGGTAGGGGGAATTATTCCGTGGGTTGGGAGGAGAGAGCAGGGGAGGGAAAGAGTTTCAGTGGGTGGGGAGGCGGGGTTCAGGGAGGGAGAGGTTTTAATTGAATCGGGAGGCCGGAGCAGGAGAGGAGTGGAGTTTCAGTGGCTGAGGGTAGGGATGGGGGTGACCAAACCTTTTATGGAGTGAACAATATGGTCAGGACGTGATGAGCAATTTCATTGGGTAGGAAGGGAATGTCAATGCGTTTGAAACTTGGTCTATTTAAGCAAAATCCTTTTTAAGGGATGTGCTAATAACCCATCCCGCCCGCTGTAATGCTCCCTGACTATTCCCCTCACGTTTTGTTTGTGGTTCCAATCTCTGCTGGATCCTTATTATGTCACCCACGTCTATTACTAAATATAGTTTCTCACATGTCCAATTGCAGTGAAATATATTCCATCTTCAGCACACAATTCCCGATCACAGTGATTGTTTTCTGCGTAAACAATAGGCAAAAAACTGATACTGGTGGATCAAAAACAGAAATATCAAAATGAAAGGACACTTCGGATAAAGATATGCAAACAGAGAGGAAACCAGTGTGAACATTTTTTTTTAAAGTTAGCATCGGAATAATGAATGAAAAATTGAAGAAAAGTTTTATTGCACCAAAATGCCTTGGGGAAAATGCGCGCTTTGAATCAAAATGGACACTGGAGGAGGTTAAAGCTTAATAATAGATCCGGAATTGTCTTCTTAAATAGTAAAGGATATGAAGGGCTTAATGGCTACTGCTGCTTTGGTTTCTGATGCCGATGTGCCTGAAATGTACTTTGCTCGGTAAATCACCTGGATGCTGTGTTTTTTTAATTATTATCCTTATTCCTGGCAGTTTGACTCTGCAACTGACGCTGCCTCGTCAACATTCAAATGTACCTTAATTATATAAATATGTTTCAAGCAATTGCTCCTAACTACTGACCATATTCTTATCTTCAAGGACATATGTGTAGAGGAAGGTTGTGTCAGGGCAAGTTTAAATAGCAAGAGACGGGCAGGTCAAGAGATCACCAAATAATAGAAGGGGCTCAGTGGAAAATCTTGGAGAAAAGTTATGAGCTGAGTAAAGTTTATACGATGAGTACAGCAGGAGATTGCAAGTACATCGATTGATCTGTGAATAGCGGGCAGGGAAAAGAGAAAATGTGGTGACGTATTTACTGATTACTCCAGGACCCAATGCTTAACCCATGGATGAGAAATGGATCAGCGCAGCTGTCATGAACTGAGACTGTAAAAAAAAAGAGTGAGAGGGGTAGAGAGGGAGGGTTAGAGAGAGAGGGGGGGGGGGAGAGAGAGAGAGACTATTTCATTGTTTCCGAGCTTATATTCACCGAATGCATCCTAAATGTGTCGGTTCACACGCTGATTTACCCTTTGCTAATTTTGTCTTTAAGGTATTTTATTGCTTCTTTCATTAATTGCTTCCTCATTTAATTGCAAAACTTTTATTTGTATTCTTTGTTTCGCTTTCTTCCTTAACGCTGTGCTTTCTTTTCATCGTCTTCTCCTTTATCCTCATTCTGTTTATTGCATGAGATTCATCTGAATTTCAATTTCTTGCACCCCTCCCTTTATTCAGGAACGTTGTTTTAAAGCTACCATTTTGGTTGTTTGAAAGGAAGATGCCTATTCATTACGTCTAAATATATATTTCCCACCGTTATTCTTTGTTTATTTAATTAATAATCGACTCCAGTTTATCTGCAAAAAAAAAATGCCTTCTCATTGTCACAATATCAGCTCCTTACTATCTAGTTTTATTTGGGCAGGTTTTGTCCTCTTAGATATTTAACAATGTTTACCAAAACAATCTAATTATATTCCGATTGATGTTGCCTCTATTTCATGCTAAAAGGACTTAAAATACCTGTCACTGTTCTTTTTCAAAGTCTGGATTTATAACTTTGGTGGATTTCCCAACTAAGGGGTCAGCATTGCGCTCGGTAATACCCGTTAAATTCCTCACATTAAATTTGCTTAAAGATTAGTTGGGCTCTAGAGTGTATTTCTAATTATTTAAACTGCCTCCAACATGAAAATACGTATTGAAGTAGGAATCAATTCCATGCCAATTATTTAAGAGTTGAATTAAAATTTGGAAACGGACGTAATCGCTTCAGTTACGCATAAGCTGAGTAAAATAAGGGTACAAAACACAGATGATGAATAAAGCGAAACACATTGAACGGATCTTCTCATCAGGACATAATTGTAGTCGCAGCAGGAGCTCATTTTGTCACCTCATCTTGCACCCCCTTTTAACTATTTGTGTCTAATCATTTACTTCTTTTCAAACGCTGACACTTTCCATGAAGCTTTTCACCCCAATCACATCTAAAAATTGGATTAAACCATGCCCTGTTTACACTCAATGACCGAGAAATCTGCAGTTTTCTGTGGAAGAAATATCCAAAGATTCACAACGCTTTAAATGACAAAAACATTTTCGAAATTTATTCATAAATGATTGAACCTTGTTCCTTATCTCCAGGGTTTAGGTTACTCTAAAACAGGCGAGCAGATTTCTATCCTTGTAAGAGGAAATATAACAAACGAGCTCAGGAACGGAAGTGGGTGAGATGCTGAGGCAGATCTGAACCACAGGTTAAAAGCAAATGGAATCTTTCCTCGAAAGAAATGACAGAAGATTATCTTGCTGACGATGTAGATGCTGAGGTCGACGCATTCAATATGTTTAGTATGTTTGCTGTGCTTGTGTGGTGTTCATTGCGACAAAGTTAATCGTATGTTAGAAGGTAGGCCCGGCGAAACAGGGGTAGAGAGAGAGAGACAGACAGACAGATAGACAGAGAGGGAGAGACAGAAAGAGAGAGAGAGAGAGACAGACAGACAGACAGACGGAGAGATAGGGAGATAGAGGTGTGGGAAAGTCGCCGGGTCAATTATCTCCAAATTTAAGAGAAAGCAATTAGTTAAACATAAAACAATAGGATGAATAAATGAATCGACGTAAATATATAAATGGCAGCAAGCATCGTTCACTAAGTGCATGGGTGAAAATGACCAGGAGGACGAAATGCAGATTAAGAAGTTAGGGAAGCATTTGTAAAAATAATGACACATGCCACGGCAGTAAGTCAGGAAGGAATAAATCAAATAAATCTCACAATATCCTACCAAAAAGAACAATATACAAATCAGAATGTTGAGAATAACAATAAACGCTGATCAGAAAGAATAAACTTAAGAGACATGGACAAAGATATTCAATGTCTCTCTTTATCTCACTCTCTCTCGCTTTATAACTACCTGTCTGTCCCTTTCTCTCTCTCACTCTCTCTCTCTCTTCAGTCAGGATTATCACTCCATTATTATATCCTTAGATATGAATTTCAGAGTGGCCCAGCGAGCGGCATAAACATATTTAATCTGCCAACATCCGCTGCCTGAATATTTTTTTTTAGAAATCAGCTTCTTTGGACTGCCACACAGACATTGGCTCCTATAGGATTTGGCGATTCATCAAGAGGACAGTTTACTTTTCTGTTTAAACTTGGCTGCAGACCTGGCTCGCCAGCTAAATAATCATTCCTAATTTCATTTTATAGCATTTCATTTGGCACTGTCGCGGGAAAATGGAGTGAACACTCGGACCCTGGAGGCTTGCCTAGGAAGTCTTAATTAAAGTAATGATATCACGGAGAGCCTAGTTGCATACAACGGAGTGAACCATTCGCTGACTGACACCTCCTTACACACATAGATATAGCAAAAGGTTCGTGACAGAAAGTTGTGCAATTAGATAGTTTCAAATGGATTCAAATGATAGCGATCAGTGTTAATGATTTAACGATTAGGCAGGACAACGTCATTAGTTTAGCAAATAGACAGGACAATGTCGATGGTTCAGCAAATAGAGAGTGTTAATGGTTACATATCCCGGGCAATGCACACACAATAGTTGTTATTTTCCTCTTAGATTTTGCCACCGTATCTGACATCCGGAGTCCCTTAGTCTGGGAAGGTGGCACTGGCCCTTTGATTGCCTAAGTTATGGCTAACTAATTGGCTGTGTGACCGTTTAGGGACATTCTACAGTAATTTCTTTGTACAAGTATTTTAATTTCCTTTCCCAAATATACGTGTAATTTATTTCATTCACAATTATACATATTTTTATTTCATTCGCAATTATACACGTATTTTATTCCTCCACAGTCCCTCCTTGTTAATCTTTTCTATTAGATTAACACCATTTAGGAATAATATCTTCATCATCATACAGGGGTTCATAACCATGAGGAAAAGGCCGGTCCCTGGCGCGGTAAACTTTCTCTTCCCACCAGTGGGCTTCACTGGGTCCAGTGCGCATCATTTAGGGAATGATTGGGGCACCACCTAATCCAGTAGAGCCACTATTGATAATCTGGGAGCAGGAACTCCGTAAATTAACACACACACAGCACCCAATGATACATGCTGCGACGATCGCAATTAAAAAGTATAGCAACCAACTTCGCCAAGTGGAAAACCAACCTAGTATTGTAGACAACTAAGAATCATTTTTATAAGAATTGGTCGAACTTTCCCCAGCCTTCTTTATTTCTTCTATCTTGTCCATGACATGCTCTCCCAAGTCAGTGATATTTTCAGAGACATCGGGTACATAAGTGCTGTACTCTGAGCCTGTCTTGGTACAAGTGCCACCTTTTTCCGTTAGAAGGAAGTCAAGGGACACCCTGTTTTGTAATACGGTTCGGTGTAATGCTATCAGTTCAGTGGTGCTAGCTGGGATCTGCTTCTGTGTTTTAGTCAGAGCATCAGCCGTTGAATTAGCGACTTTTTCAAGCACAGCTGCCAGGTTGATAATTTCACGTGAATTACGAGCCGATCCATAAGAGGGCAAAGCAATCATCCAGAATCATTCAGATTCCGAGAAGCCACGGCGATGTAGGCACCGACATGGGGGCATATCTGATTTATCTTAATGGCAAAGATAGGGATTTAAGTACATTAGGTAGCAACAGCCACTCCAAGTGGGAAAGGTTTCATTCTTTTCCGAACTTCCTACAGGCACATTAGAGAAAAGGGATAGTTGAGGCATCCCAGGAAACCAGGGGTAAGCTTTATCTCCACAAACCCAGTATGTACCATTAAGAGGGTCTGGCGGATGTCCAGTAGCGGCGGGCTTTCGGGCAGATAGGTCAAATATGTATATTACCCTACTATGACAGGAGCTTTGTCCCAGATCATACGTGCTGAGTGTAAGGTTGGAACACCAACAGGTGGCGTTCACGAGCTCTATTAGGGGTCTAATTCTAATCCATGTTCTGTATAGTTCCACCCATTGGCAGGTGGAGAGCGATGAAACCAACCCCTAAATATATGGCGCTGCTGTGTTGCAATACTAATAGTTCGAACGTCAGTTACCTCAGTGTCATTCAGAGGAACAGCACGCCAATTACCCATCTCTCCCCCATGTTGGGGAGTCTGGGCGCATATGGAACAGGCGCCCTGCCCTACCTCACTAGCATAGGTGCAGCATAGAGACAAAAAATTGTTTGGTTGAGGGTTCCTTGGGTATATCATGCTGAATATAACAAAGAACATTATCCAGTACATAAAACCAGTTAAATCACTTAGTAACAGTTGCTATACTACCGCCCGACAATGTTTTTCTTACAGCAGATGACGTGGATCCAGTCTTCCTTCCCTTCAAACTTCAAAGCTGTCCGAGCTGTTAGCAACACGAGATAGGGTCCTTTCCACCTAAGAGAAAGAGAATCTTTATTTAGATTTTCTTATGCCCACTTGATCATGTGTATAGTATCAGTCTTGTATAGGGGTAGCTTCTGTGGTCACCTGAGCCTGCCTTACCATCTCAAGCATTTCAGCTGCAGTTTTGCATAATGCTTGGGCGTAAGCCAAAGTCTGTTCATTGTTCCATACTATGGCTAATTTTTCACCACATACAGGGGGCTGGGCTCCGCTAGTCATAGGACGTCCCATAAGAGCATCATGGGGCGTTATTCCAGTGGCTCTGTTTTTTCTATTTCGCATAGCATAAAGCACTACTGGGAATGCTTCTGGCCACGGGAGTTTAGTATCATGACAAACTTTAGACAGGGCGTTTTTTAATTTCCCATTTACACTTTCTACCTTCCCTGAGGACTGTGACTGTTAGGAATATGCAATTTCCTCTAAAATCTCATAACCCGCCCTAAGTCTTTTACTATCTTTCTCGTAGAGTGAGTCCCTTGGTCGCTATTTGTTCCCATAGCTATTCCATATCTAGCTATTATTTATTTTCACATGGTTGGGGATATGCCTGGCGAAAACCATTGTTGGTTAATTACATGTTGCATCCCCCCTTTCCCCATGTGCATGCACTAGGCGACACAGGGGCAAAAACACTTCGGGGACATACCACCTGCCCATCTGGATGAAACCAAACTCCTTCCTTAGGACTGCATTGTGTCCGTTCCCATGTCTGCTTTTCCTGTTGAGCAGAGTTTTGTTGCGCTGTCTGTAGTTCAAAGACTCTGAAACAGGGATGGGAGGGTGGCTGGAGACACGGAGAGCTGCAGGAGAGGTACTTGTGCACCAGCTGCTCCCTTGGCTACCTGGTCAGTGCGGGCATTCCCTTTGGAGACATCATCAGTTAAATTAGTGTGTGCTTTACATTTAATAATACCCATGCGCTTGGGCAACTGAATTGCTTCGAGGAGGTTTAATGCAAGGTGAGAATGCTTGATGGACTTTCCCCCTGATGTAATAAAATCCCGATTTTTCCATATCTGTCCAAAGTCATGCACAACACCAAAGGCATAGTGGGACTCAGTTTAAATATTGGCTGCCTGATCACTGGCCAGGATGTAGGCTCTGGTGTGGGTAAAACGTTCTGCTGCCTGGGCTGAAGTGACAGGGGGCAATGCAAAGGCTTCCACAGTGCGGTGTGGGTCCAGGATGGCATAACCGGCGAGGTGTAAATCATCTCTTGGTTGATGAAAAGAGCTGTCAGTGTAAATGATAACATCCGGATCGAGCAGGGGGTCCATCCGCAGGTCCTCCCTGGGGGTAGTGATTTGTTCAACCACTGTGAGGCAGTCATGCTCCGCATCTGTTGAGAACTCCGGCACAAAGGTGGCAGGATTAATTGCAGGCGATCAGCAGTAAGTGTAATTGGGATGTGATAGCAAAATTAATTCATATCCTATGCGTCATGAGGCAGTATAATGTTGTGTAGCGGCAGCGTTTAAAAGTTACATGCCAGCATGGGGTACTCGCACCTGACAAGGTGGTTGAGGACCAACGGTAAAGACTTTTTGATTATGGCAGCAGGGGCTGTGATGTCACGGAGATAAGCAGGTATTCCCAGTACTATAGCAGGGAGAGCCGTAGAGTAGCAAGCAACTGACCGCCTTCCTCCTCCATGGTCCTGTGTAAGCATTCCCATGGCCATTCCTTCCTTCTCACAGACGTGAAACTGGAAAGGGCGCGCATAGTTAGGCAGCTCCAAAGCTCGGGCGGTTGTTATAGCTGTCTTGAGGGCTCGGAATACTGCCTCCCGTTCTGGAGTCCTTTGGAAGAGTGCGGGTGCTTCATTCAGGGTAGCAGCCCGGAGGTCAGAATCATGCAGGTGATAATCATGTATCCATTGTTAACAATAGCCAACCATGCCTAGAAAAGACAGGACTTCCTTTTTAGTCTTAAGAGAGCATATTCGTAGGAAAGCCTGTACTTGATCAGGTCCTATTTGCCGAGTTCCAGCTTTCAAGGTGAATCCCAGGTACTGGACTTGCGACTGGCAGAACTGTGGTTTAGACCTTGATACCTGTGGCCTCTTGTGGCTAAAAATTGGAGCAAAGTCACTGTGCCCTCTACACATTCTTCCAGGGTAGGTGAGGCCACTAAAAGTTCATCAGCGTACTTTATCAAGGTAGAGTTTCCACACAGACATAATTCTTCCAAATCATATTTCGCAGCAGCTGCTTACACATCAGGGGTCTGTGTATACCCTTGGGGAAGCCATGTCCAGGTATACTATCGTCCTTTATATGTAAAAGCAAACAAATACTGGCTATTATGATGGAGAGGGATGGAAAAGAATGGAGAACACAAGTCAACTACAGTGTAGACCGCAGCTTCAGAAAAGGATACAGGATAGAATCACATTTACATCGGGCACCACCAGGACTATGGGAATCACAATGTTATTAAGAGCTCGCAAGTCCTGCACAAAACGCCATTCATCTGGCCGTCCAACTTTAGGTATAGGCATTATTGGTGAGTTACGCGTGCTGACAGTAGTTTTGAGAACCCCTTGTTGGAGCAGGGAGTCTATGACTGAAGCGATGCCCACCTCGGCTTCAGGGGTCAGCCGGTACTGTCGAACGCAGCGCAGCACAACATCCTTTCATAGTATGACATGGTGGTCCAGGGTGGTGAGCACTCGTCTTACAGGAGTCTTGTGAAGTGCCCACTAATCGCCATTGATTATGTACAATGCTGGAGGGCCAACAAGGCTGGGCTGCTCAGGGGCCTGTGGCCACTGAATTTCAGCAAGGGGGTCAATGAACTTACAGGAAACACCAGTAAGGTATATTCTACCCTCAGCAGGTCCAAACCACTCAAAATATCCAATGCATTCAGAGGTAGAGGCCGACTGTAAATAATTCATCATGGGACATATGTGCTTTGTCAGGAAGATGGGGTATAGCGAGTGTCAAGTGGGGCACTGAATCGAGGACCATACGGAACTGGGGCAGCTGCTCTGTGGTTAGGTGCACCGGGACACCTATGCCCGCTTACCCGAAATGAAGGTAGGGGTCGGGGCTGACGGAGGTTAATTGTCCTGCATAAACATTGGCCCTTTGGCGATACTTAGGGTCATCCTTCATTGTAATCCACGCAGTGCAGAGTAAGTGGGAGTATTACTGCACCACCTGTAACAGGCTTTTCAGTGTCCTAACAGGAGTTAAAAACTGCAGCTTATCAATTTCCTTCCACAAGCGGCCCATCTTTGCCGAATGAGATTTACCCTCAAGTTGCCTGCAGCATAACATCGGTTTGGGTTCAGCTTCGCGGGTAAGGAGTAGGGATGCTAACTGATGGGTCTGTGGCGAACGTACCTCCATATACATGCCCAGAGGGGTACAGTGGCTCCTAACAGTCTCTGGTGTCCTAGCAGGGGTAAGGAGTGGTAGCTGATAATATCAGTGTCTCCTCTACACGGTTGTCTTTTGATGACAAAACAATACGTTTCGAAATGGGCTCTGATAAACGAACACCAGACACCCCCACAGTCACTACCCTGTTCTGACTAAGGTGTAATCCCTGGGAGTGGGGTGCAGAGTACAGGGTAGTGCCAGTGCCCACCACGGCTCGTAAATGAGTATCTCCTACTCTAAGAGTTACCAGAGGATGTGCTTCCGATTCTTAGGAAAGTGGTGCAACGGCTCCATGTACCAGAGCCTCCCCTGGGCCCTGCTAATCTTGTGGAAAAGGGTTATTATAACTAAAGGAGGGAACTGCGGTGATCAGCTTTCCATACGGCATAGCATGCTCCATGGATGGAGTAGATTGGCAGTCCCTGGCCCAGTGCCCATTCTTCCCACACTTATGACAAATGTCTTGGGATTTGTCCTGTCTCGGACCCCTAGACTGTACCTTACATCTGCCGTGTTCCTGACGATAGAATTGGCGTGTTTTGTTGTTTGGGGCCCTCCCTGGGGCTGGTGAACAATCCCCAAAGTAGTGGTAATTCTGGACCAGCGCATAGTTTGCCAATTAAGATTTCGCATCTTAAAGGCCTGGGCTTGTTGGGGCAGCATACAGTTCAGCAGCGTCTGAATAGCCAAGGATCCATTGCCCTCCAAGGGAACACCTGCATACTCTTCCCAGGTATTACGGAATCTGGCAATAAAATAAGAGGCGCCCTCCGCTTTCTTCTGCAAATAATGAGTTACTTCCCCCAGGTGCACATGTCTTTCTGCTGCCCGCATAATGACAATTTGTCCCCTGCCTCGCAACCAATACTGTAAACTTTTATTTCCCGTGTCAGTTTGCTCCTCCTCGGACTGCCAATCCCCATTATCCCCAGGTGGCACCAGAATGGTTTCCCTCCGAGTGGCCCAGAAGCTATCATAAGCAAATTTTTACAAGGCTCATAAGTCGCAAGGAAGTGGTTGATAAATTGCACACATTTGCTCCAACCAATTGCGGAAGGCTGTGGGATGCTTAATGGGGTTGTGTGCCTCAACAACCATGGCGCGAGCCTCAGTTGGGGTCCAAGGTTTAAGTGTGCCATGTCTCCGATCATTATTTTACGGACCATGAGAGGCAGAATCAGCTGCGATCTGTCAAGAGAGGTTTCATGTGATGGCTCAATTTAGCCGAGTCGCTTTCTTACTTTCACTATCAGATTCTGACTCCCTGACTCAGGAAGGATGTTTACACTGGTCATCAGTCGGGACGGGATTTGATGGTCCCGGACCCGCTTCTGCCTCTGCCCCAGCTTCTGCACCCGGTCTCGTTAATCTGTTACACTGTGTCCAAGACGCTACCATCTCTATTAGTTCATCTGTCAGGGTATCAGGGAAGGGAGGCAGACAAGGGCTGTTAGAAACGGGCGATATGGGTCTGGGGACCTGGGGATAAGGCCCCAGTAGTCCTCAGTTAGTGGGATAAGGCACAGGGGCAGAGAGGTTTTCAGTCTCTGGAACAGGCGTTTTCTCTTTTAGGGTGGTATCAGGGTTAGACCCATGGTTGGTCCGGGTCTCATTATCAGAAGCTAAATCCTCCTAATTATTCTTTTGTTTGGGGGGCTGATGCAACGTGGCTACCTCCATCCATTTTTTAAAAACAACCCAGCAACTACAAACAAAATCCCAAGCAGGGTTTCCGGCCGCATTCACAACTCCATCCCACTAGCTCTTGTGAGAGGCAATTTTAAAATGCCACCATATGGCCATTCCCCTTGTTTCCAGCCACATCAGTCACTTCTAAAAGGCACCGCTAACCTGCTATCTCCAGTTTCTGTTATAACAAACTCGGCTAGCGAGAGGGGATGGGGGTGGGGGGTGTGGGTGGGGTGGTGAGGCGGGGGTTTGGGGTGGGGGGTGTGGTGGGGCGGGGGCGGTTGCTGCAGCTACCTTCTGCCGAGCCCTGGTTACAATTTTCAAATCATTTTCCGTTCTCTTGCCCATGTTGAGAGTTCCTGATTTGGGTTCTGGCTTTGATCTGTTTTTGAATTCCCATGGATCTGGGGATGCGGCAGATGCCCCTCTGCTGCTACAATTTCCCATTTTATCTGGACAGGAAACACAATTAAACAGCACAGCTTGTTTTTCCTACCTGTGCGCTGACCAGTGTTTAAGAGTTTCTCAACAAGTCCTCCAACTCTTTGGGTCTTTCAAATCTTTTCAGTCGATAGCTATCATTTTTACTCACAGTCACCCTTTCAGCTGGGACGCTAATTCACTGCAATCCCCCTTTCAGCTAGGATGCAGTTTGTACTCTCCCCAACTTAGGAGAGTTTCTCCCTTTCTCCGTGAGGGTTCTTTTTCAGAGATCCGACAGTCCAGGTTTTCAATTACCTCTCCAACTTAAGAGGCCACTGGACTTCAGTTGGACCCACCTTCTACACCATCTGTTGTGGAAAAATGGAGTGAACGCTCAGACCCTGGAGGCTTGTCTAGGAAGTCTTTATTAAAGTCGTGATATCACAGAGAGCCTAGTCGCATACGACAGAGCGAACCAGTTCAAATGGCTCAAATGATAGCGTTCAGTGTTAATGATTTAACGATTAGACAGGACAATGTCAATGATTTTGCAAGTAGACAGGACAATGTCGATGGTTCAACAAATAGATCAAGTTAATGATTACATATCATGGGCAATGGGCACACAATAGTTTTTTTTTCTCTCTTAGATTTTGCCACCGTCTCTTGACTTCCAGAGCCCCTAAGTCTGGGAAGGTAACACTGGCCCATGATTTGCTAATTTATGTGCTGGCTGCGTGGCTGTAAGGGGACATTCTACAGTAATTTCATTATACATGTATTTTAATTTGCTATCCCAATTATACGTGTAATTTATCGCATTCACAATTATACGTGTTTTTTTTTATTTCATTCACAATTATACACGTATTTTATTCCTCTACAGGCACTAAAATGTGTGCTTGCTGACATATGCAGGGTGGTTACATAATCGATACCTTAGGTGTACTATGCAAGGAAATGTCTTCAATCAAAGGATCATGAATCTTGGAAATTATCTACCGTAGAGAGATGCAGATGCTCAGGCATTGAATATGTACAAAATATAAATTCCTTGATGTTTTGGGTACAAAAGACATTAAACGTGTGAGGACTTTACGAGAAGTGAAGGTGAGGTACAAAAAAACAGGAATGTTTTAATTACGGGGGAAATAAGCTGCAAGGAACAAGTAGCCTTCCCCAGCTGCCAAAACTGTAGTTCATATGACCTCATGTCTGCAAATAATTTCACCCTGTTGAGCTTCTCTGCTATTTTAGCTCATCTTTCGGAGCATTACTCTCTCTAAATGAAGCTCCCTGGACTGTGTCGTGCCACGCAAAAGCCCAAAGTACAAGGTCAGCAGTTACGTGGTCAGGATAGTATTGATGGACAATTGGTAAGAGGAGAGCAACAGGGAGGGAAAACAGGTGCGGAATTTTCAACTTCTCAGGTTGGAATTCGTGGAGCGCCGCAGGGATAGATGCTGGCAACTCTGCTAAGCACAACATGTATTAATAATGATTTGATGGAGATTAACACATTCTCATAAGGATGAGAGACAAAACAGGGTGAGCATTGTAAACGGCAAGGAGGGAAAAATTGGCTGCAAAGAGGTAGACGCATGTTAAGTGAGCGGGGACAAGATATTGAACAGTAGGAATTGATACACATTGTTAGTAAATATAAGAAACGGGAGATTTTTGAAATTTTGAAACGCCTGAGTATTATTATTCACACGGACTTTGGTTCTACTCATACAGGAACAAAGAAGCAGGAAGTTTGTATGGAGCTAAATAAAGCCACTGGTTAGGCCAACTCAATGTTGATGTAAACTGCAAGGGCATTCTTGCACAAGAATAAGGCAACACAACCACAAATTTACAAGGCTTTGATCAGACCATTTCTGGAGCAGTGTGCATAATTTTGATCTCCATATGTAAGTCGAAGCGAAATTGCCCAGGAAGTGGGAGATAACATATTCACTAGATTGCTCCTGGGATGAAAGTGTTACCCAATGATGAAAAGCTGTCTGAACTTGCTCTCTCTGCAGTTTATAAGAATGCAGGGTGATCTCATTGGAACATGTACCGTTTTGACTCGGATTAGCAAGAGAAGGCAAGAGTTTCTTCCCCTGGCTGGGAAACTAGAGCACATGGGCACAGTCACAGAAAAGGGGGGCGATCATTTTGGGCTCAGATGAGTTACAATTTCTCTATTCAGGTGGTTGTGGATCATTGGAATTCTCGACACGAGTTAGTTTCAGAAATCACAATTGCCTACTTTGTAATGCATTGTGACCGTTTTGTCCATTGAATTCAGATGACCAAATCTCTTTGAAATGCAATGCTTCTATCAAAAATGCTTGAAATTTAGCAAAATGTATGCCATTGGCAATGTTACATTTTTGGCTATCTAATCTCCATCTAACTTATTGATGTCTCGATTGAATAGTTGAGATCCTTCTGGGCTCCCGTAGTCACAGCCTTCCAATCCTATTAATTGCTGATTGCCCCTAGCTTCTGGTATATTCCAACTGAGCCCGGACCATAGGAATCATTTGCCTCCAGTTGCATTAGTGTGACATTTACATAACAGTCTCTTAGGCAGAAATTTATCAGATATACCCTCGACGTTGATACACATAAAACCCATCGATATTCCACAGTCAATTACCTGAGTAAATACTTCAATGAGTGCAATCAACTCCTCATGCACCACCTACCCTTCAAAACCCAGTGTTGGCATTCGCTGATGGGCTGACGCATGTCAAGGGCGTTTACACACTATATTCATCATAGTGACCTTTCTTAATTTCCTCACAAAAACGCATAGTGTCACTGTCCTATACTCCGCTGGTTTCCTTCTGACAAATTTCTGAAATGGCGGAGTGACA
This sequence comes from Carcharodon carcharias, assembly GCF_017639515.1. NCBI lineage: Eukaryota > Metazoa > Chordata > Chondrichthyes > Lamniformes > Lamnidae > Carcharodon > Carcharodon carcharias. Next base: position 113,468 of record NW_024470829.1, on the reverse strand, counting down.
GGCAACTTTTTCCAAAACAAGGAGCGGTAGCCAACTACAGCAAACTGCAAGTTTTTGTCAGAGACATGTGCAACGTGCCTGACGACACCCTTTAAAATCCTGCGATGTAATGTTGCCATTGTATAGCGCCATTAATTTCTCCATTAATTTCAACCTGCTTACGTGAAATATGTTCAGTCATTGTTCCTGATTCACTGATTATTTCTTTGGGACTCCTGGCATATTGAGATCTCCCTTCCCTGCAAATACTGAAGGAGAGTAAGTACTCAGCATGACTGCCATCTCCTAATTTCCGTTGGCAATGGAACCGTTATCAAATCTATCTCGCCTCACGTTGCGTCTAGCTATTCTCTTCCTAGAAACGTGGAAAATCGGAAGAGGATTAATTTAGTTGGCCCTTCGAAACTGCTCCATAATTCAAAAGCATCAGAGCTGATCCTCTGGCTTAATGCTGCGTTCTTGCGTTCTCCATGTGTTCCTTCTCACCGTTAGCTACATAAATATATTTTCCTCTTTAATATATTGATTGACCTGGCTTACAAAGACCCTTGTGGTCGAGAATTCTATATGTACACCATCCTGTAAGTGAAGGATTTTCACCTCATCTCAATGGTAATGACACTATCACGTGCCCAGAGGCTGTCAACACTTTTTCTCCACCCCGCAGCCGGAGCAAACACAATCAGAGCATCAAGTCAGTCCCTGCTTGTCAGAATGTTATACATTCCAATGTTAGGCCCTCTCATCTACATAAACTCCAATAAGTACAAGCATGAGCTGTCCAGTTCCTACTCATCCGACAATCCTGATATCAGGTGCATCATTATGCTGAACCTCCATTGCACTCTCTCTCTGGAAATACATCATTCCTTCGGGCGTAGACGATAAATACAAAATAGACTCCAGGTGTGGGCTCACCAAAGGCCTACAATGGTGCAGCAGATCGTCCTTGCTCCTCCGCTCAAGCCCTCTCACAATGAAGCCAAAATGTCATTAGCCTTCTTAATTGTTTCCTGCACCCGCTTGCTTGTTTTCATTGATTGGTGTACAAGGGCCTCTACGTCCTTTTGAACATCATCAATTCCCAATCTATCATCATTTTTAAAAGTCTCTCCAGTTCTGATTTCCTGCCAAATTTGATAACTTCACTTGTACTGCGTTATTTTGCATCTTCCATATATTTCTCACATACTTGACCTGCCTACATCGCTTTGAAACCTCTTATCAACCTCCTTTCTCCGAATATTCTCACGAAGTTTCTTGTCGTCAGCAAACTTTGGAATATTAGACTTGTTTCCCTCAGTCAAACCATTGATATATATTGTAAATAGTTAGTACCCAAACACTGATCGCTTCTCTATGCCATTAGTAACCGCCTGCCCCTCCAATACTCACCAGCATCTTCCCATTAATCCTTTTCTGTCTTCTCACCAATTCTTAATCCACACCAACATATTACCCCCATTGGCGTGTGCTTCAATATTACACGCTAACTTTTTTCGTTGGGAATTTAACGAAAGCCTTCTAAACATCCTAATTCATCACTTCCACTGGTTCTCCCTTACCTATTCTACTAGTTACATATCATTGTAAAAACTTACATGGTTATGTTGGTATTCAGTGCAAGTTCGTGAAATATTAAACTTTGTTTTTCTTCCTTTCTATCCTGTCACCGTATGCTGCTCCTTGTATCTTTCCCAAGCAACAGGCCCTGAGCTGTCTGCATTTATTTATTTTTTTGAAAAATTGTCCTTTCCTGTTTTTCTTCACTCCTGCTTTTCCATTGGTTTATAAGTTGGTCTCTTTAAATTTCTTTGGCCAGCCATAAATGTCGTGTGTCCTTCTCATTCACAGCTTCATGCCCTCGTTGTTTGCTAGAGAGAAAATTATCTCAGACACCCTCAGGGATCTACACACTTTTCATACATAAGCTGGGCAGCGTATCACAATCTTCTTGGGGGGTGCATTGACAAAGGTGTACGTAGGCAAAGATGACATTATTTGCTAGAAAACAGCTGATGATCAGGGAACAGGAATGGGTCTCAGGAAGTAATTCTAAGAAAAGCAATGAACACCAAGAGGTAGAAGACAACTTGTCTTAGTTTATAATGGGAACAACGGACTGCAGAGTAGATAATGTCCTGCTAAAAGAACACGCACTATCTGATCGCAATGAAACACGATGGGCCAAAAGCACTCCTTTAAACATAAATTAAACTAATGAGAAAGTTATCCACCAAGTTGAACAAACAGAAATAAAATGCTGCAAAAAGGAACAGGAAGTCTTCGCAAAGAAAAGATGAAGTATGAAAATTAATTTTCGCCTAAAATAACCAGAATTAGTAAAGTCAAGCCAATATCAACAGGGAATCAGCATTAATTCAGATTCATAAAAGGATACACAGGGGAAAGTCAGGTAATGACAGTGAAATGGGAGAAATAAGTGATATCTATTGTGCCTATATTTTAGCAATCGATATGACATTACACCATTGCAAACATTATAAATTTCAATCTCCCTTGTGGATGCTTCAAAGCCTCTCAGCCTAGGTTTCCCACTCCATCTGTTTCAGTTATATTCTTCTGTACGCTTCATCTTCATTTGCTACTTGATCGCTGCCACTCTCCCTGTGGCTGCACCAATGCTCTAAATTATGACTGCTCCTGTATTGTTTCTGGGCCAATGCAAAATCCTCCTGTTATCTTATTTTTCGATCGGCAGCGCTGCCAAGCCAGCTTTTGCTGACCATCCCTAATTGCCGCTGAACTGGGTGGTTTGCTGTGCCTTTTCAGTTGGTAATTAATTCCGCCAAATGATTATTTGTGACCATTACTGAGACGAGCTTCTCAATTCCTGATTATAAATGCCCTGGTCTTCTCCATTACTAGACATGTGACTTTACCGCAATACAACTGCATCTGCAGCCCCCACCCGGTATGACTTTAACTCATTTGATACGGATCCCGTTTTATAAAGACTTGCCATGAATATGCCAAAGTGGCTTTGAGTCTTGCAAGTTATTTCTGTTAACCTGAGGGAAGTTTTTGTTTGGATTTAATTTCTGATGCAGTTCTGCCTGCCCCATCACCAAGCACAAATGCAGAACTCATTTTATCCCATTTCATTTGAAGCACATACATTCAACTCTTTATCAATAACTGGAGAGTCAACAATAAGTTCACGCCGTTTGAAAATAATTTTGTTACCGAATGCTTAGGTTTTTACCAATATCTGCAAACAAACGTTTCTCATTTTTGAAATTTCACACCAAGAAGGGTTGTGGATGTTCAGTTGCTGCACATATTTAGGACTGAAATTAATAGCTTTGGGACATTAAGTCATGTAAAGACAGCGCAGACCGGTACTGTTAATGATTTAAAAGGGGAGGCTATAGCATAGTGATAGTAAAACTCGGCTAGTAATCCATAAGACATATGGTAAGGCTCTGTAAACCCAGTTTCGAAACACGCTGCATAGAAGGCGAGAATAGAATTCAATGATGAGAACTGAATTTGCATTGTTCAATTGCTGTGAAAATTCCATCTGCTCACCTGTCAGCCTTAAGTGTCATGGCCTACATGTGACTCCAGACCCACAGCAAAATGTTTGACTCTGAAATGGTTGAGCAAGCCATAAGCTGCTCAGTTGTAAATGAGTGAAATCGGATGCGTCATCCAGCATCGACCAAGGCACTAGAACCAACAAAGGCAATCACAGCCCTTTTGGCCCTGCAAGGTCCTCCTTACTAATTAATCATCTCCAATGCCAAAAGTGGGAGAGTTGTCTCACAGATCAGTTAGACGGCAGCCGGACACAGTGATCCTCACGCAATCGTACCTTACAGATAATGTCCCACGTCCCAGGCTCCAAAATCACCGTCCCTGTGTATGTCCTGCCCCACGCGTAGGGGAAGTGAAAGATAGGTATGCAGCGAGGCAGGAGCACAGAATTGCCCTGGAGTGCTCAAAATCGACTCCAGAGTCCTCAACATCGGCTTCGCAGCCCATGGAGAGCCCATAAGATCAAAATGGGAACATTATGCTGATTACATCTAGAAACTCAAGGCTGGGCATCCATGAGGAGCTTGGATGAACAGAAGCAGCAATTGTACTCGAGCACCATCTGTAACCTCATGGACTGGCTCTATACATCACTCTACCAGTGCCATCAAGCCAGGTGAGAAACTCTGGTTCAATGACGAGTGCAGGGGTTACATGTCAGGAGCAATGCCAGGCATACCTGAAAACGAGTTGTCAACATGGTGAAGCTATAAAACAGGACTACGTGTGTGGAAAGTAGTAAGAGCTGCCAGCAATAGACTGGCAAACCCACAGCAAATGGATCAGGCCTAAGTTGTGCTGTACTGTCACATGCAGTCGTGAATTGTGGTGGCAAATTAAGCAGCTTATTGGATGAGCTGGCTCCACAATTATCCCTAGCCTAAACGACGGGGGTGAGCAATACAACAGTGCAAAAGATAAGGCTGGTAATTCTCAGCAATCTTCAGCCAAAAGTGCTGAGTGGATGATCGATCTCGGCCACCTCTGGAGGTATCCAATATCATAGATGCCAGTTTTCAGCCAATTCGACTCCGTCCACATGCTGTCTAGTACTAATTGAAGGCACTGGGCATTGCAAGGTCTATGAGCCCTTACAGCATAACAGCAATGGCACTGAAGACTTGTGCTCCAGAACATCCTGCACCCCTAACCAAGCTGTTCCAGTACAACTAGAACACTGGCATCTATCCGGATATTTGGAAAATGGCCCAGGAATCTCCTGCACAGAAATAAGGGATTTCAGTCAATAAGACCCAGCAAAACTGGAGTCAATGGGGAAAAGGGGCAGAGCTCTTCACTAGCTGCAGTCAGACCTAGCTCAATCAATGATGTCTATGGTTGTTAGATGTTAGTCATCTCAACGCCAGTAGTCATCTCACTGCAGTAGTTCCAGAGGGGAGTGTGTTAGGCCCAATTATTCTCAGCTGCTTCATCAATGACATTCCTTCCATCATAAGATCAGAAGTGGGGATGTTCGCTTATGATTGTCCAATCTTCAGCACCATCGGCGGCTCCTCAGATGCTGAAGCAGTCCATGTACACTTGAGCAAGGCCTGGACGATATCCAGGTTTTTGCTGACAAGTGGAAAGCAACTGTCGCGCCACACAACTGTCAGGCTAACTCCATCTCTACAAAAGAAGTTCCAACCATCACCTCTTGATTTTCAATGGCATTTTCATTACTGAACCTCCCACTATCAAAATCCCAGGTAACCTTTGACCAGATACTGCAATGAACTATCGATATATATATACTCTGTCTACAAGATCTGGTCAGAGTCTAGGAATCGTGCCACGAATAACTCACTCTTGAATCCCCAAAGGCTGTCCACCATCTGCAAGGCACAAGTCAGGATTCTGAAATAAAACTCCTAGCTAGACTGGATGAGTGCAGTTCCAACAACACAGAAGAATCAAGACACCGTCCAGGACAAGGCAGTTAGTTTAGTTGGCACCAAATCCACAAAATTTCACTATGTCCACTCCTGCTGCATTTTAGCAGCAGTGTTCACATTCAACAAGATGCAATGCAGGAATTCGCCAAGGCCCATTAGACAGCACCTTCTAAACCCACAACCACTACCACCAAAATCCTGGTATTCCCTTCCGAACTGCATTATGTGTGTACATGTACCACATGGGCTGCAGCCATTCAAGGGGGAAGCCCACCACCACCTTCTTGAGGGCAACGACGGTTAGGCAATAAATGCTACATGAACCAACGAAGCCCACACCCCTGAATGAATAATAAAGAAAATCAGCATTGACATATTAATTGGCACTACAACATTGAAGGGCCGAATGGCATGCAGTTGCTTCTATTCCTGATATTTGAATGGCTACGATGTGCTTTGCTCTTTAAGTAATGCCATTGTCTGTTTTCTCCTATTTCTGATAGTCTGGCCTGTAACTGAGGCTGAGTTTGTCGTCCTCATGTTTTAGGTGAAATATTTAGATTAAATATTAGCCAATTGATTCTGATCTGCTGCTCATAAATCGATATTGAGAACTAATTCCTCGCCGAAGCCTGCATCATAGGCAGATTAAATAACATGTTTGTTTTCGAAAGCATGGCAAAGTGGCAGGGGCTTGAAATCAAACAAGTTGATAAAGCTATGGAATAAATTTTATCCAAAGGATAATTATCAGGTTGGATTTCAACTACAACAATTACTCAGGCAAAGAGAGATTGGGAAAGGTACGCAAGTGGCTATTTTATGTACGTTAAATGACACAACCCTTACTCAGTTAATAGGAGACCCACCAAAATCTTGTTGACGAATTTGGATTTCGAATATAAGCCACAGGAGAAACGGATAAAGATTTGTTGGTGTAAATGGGATCATCATCTGTCAGAAATGAATTGCTTGTTGTTTGCAAGGTTATGGAAAAATATAAGTAGAAGCAAGAAAATCGAAATAAAAAAGAATGGGTGAAAAACCTTATATTCTGGCACTGAGAATGTAATTTGGATAAATAAACTGGAATAGCATATTGACGAACAGAACTGAAAATATTTTCAAAAGTGATCAGTAGGAGAATTAATCAGGAGTATTAAGTTCAACTACAATAAAAACAAAATAGCCAATACTAAAATGCATTGATCAATACATCGAACAGAATAAAACTAAATTTTAAGCCTGTTGCCTGCAGTAAGTACTATGACAATAAATGAGAGAGTGACGAAAAGCAGGCCTCTCTCTCACTCTCTATCTCTCTCTTTCTGTTTCTCCGTCCGACCCTCTCGCACCTGATTAATTGTGCAACATTTAACATCACACAATTCCATGAAACAGACTGAACACATTAAACGTTAAGACCTCATATATTACACACCCGGCAAGATTTTTTTTTCAGTCATTTTAGTCGCGGAAGTTTCATTTAGCTTTGAAACTCTGGCGCAGATCAGAGTCACCATTTGACCCACGTCCATTCCTGAGTTCGTTTTGTCATATTTCATCTTAAGGTGATATTCATGTACTCGCTTATGTATACATGTTTTTAGGGTAGAGATACGGAAAAAGGCTCAGCATTTTATGAGTAAGATGTGAAGATTTTTTTTTCACTGCAAGCGTTGTAAATGTTGGAACTTTTCTCCTACAGAAAGCAACAGATTTCTCGGTGGTTAAGCATAATCAGGGCATGATTTAATCAAACTTTTTAACGTGATTGGAATGAAAGGCTGTATGGAGATTCTTAGCTTTGAAGAAAAATGCAGCATTAGATGGAAGTGAATTGAACGGGGCTGCAAGCTGAGATGACAAATTGAACAGCTCCTGCACATTAGGCCCCGATGATTATATGCGTTCAAGGTGTTTCATTCTGGTCACCTCCTATGCTTTTCCCCTTTAGTCTCCAGAGTCTGTCTCTGTAACTGAAGCGATTTCGTCAGTTTCCAGATTTGCTTTCAACATATAAATAATTGGCAAGCGATTCGTTCCTGCTGCAAACAGTATTTCCATATAGGGGACAGACTGTTCGAAGAGTTGAGGATCAAAGACAGTTTAACCAATGTAATGATCATTCTAAAGCCCAATTACTGTTAGAGGAAATTTACAGTGAGGTATTTATTTTGTACTACTGCACTCAATGCTTGCCGCGCAGATAATAAATCGACCAAAGCAGTGGTCGTTAACCTAGATTTGAAAAACGGCTGAAGCAAATGTTAGAAATCCTTTCAGCTTGAATTAGATGCACTGCCAATCAGAGACAAATTACAAGTTTCTGACAAAGATTGAGAATGATGTAAGGAAAAAAAATGAAAAAAAAAATGGATAGTAAAGAGCTTACTTTGTGGCAATGAGAATGCAAATGTTGCCGATAAACTGAAATGGAGTATTGGTAACATATAGACAGAATAACACTGGTAAATATGTATTTATAAGAGACTAATAGGCGTCTGGATTAATTTGTTCAATTAAAATGAACAAAAACAAGCTGACAATAACATTTCCTCGATGATTAAAGGCAGGAGAGAAAGAAATGGGAATTAAGGTGAAAAGCGTGCAGTAACTGCAATGACAATCAATGAGAAGACGATGAAAAGCAATTCAATGTTCTAGAGAAGAAAGAAAACAAAAGGAAGACAAAGGAAAAGTTGGAGATTAAATCAAGAACAAATACAAGACAGGAGTATTAAGATATTCTAAAGGCCAAATTGACGAAGGGTAATTCAGAATAGGAACATGAATAATAAGGATGCATGCAGTAAATATAAGCTTCAAAGCAATGCAAGAGTTATTTTGAATCTCTCTATCTGCCTGTCTGTCTGCCTCTCTCTCTGTCCCTCTGTCTCTCTGTCTCTCTCTCTCACACCCTGCATCACTTTCTCTCTCTCTCTTTCATATTCCTGAGGCAATTTTCTTTCACTCCAACATAAATTAATCTATCAACCCATTTACCTACACATGTTTTTTTGCGAGGGGCGGGGTGTGGAGGTGTGGTGGTGTGGTGGGATGGGGGAGGCTGGGATTGGGGTGTGTTCCCAGAATGAGGGGACAAACTCAGAATCAGAGTGGCTAATTTGGGATAAGCTGTGGAGCATTTTCTTCTGAAAATAGTTGTGAATCCAATCCCAAAGCTTCAGCTGCAGCATATATATACAATGATGGAAAATATTGGCTTTAGCTAATAAATGATAGCAAAATTCACCAAGAAAGGTGATGAAAGTCATAGATCAGTTATCATAATTTTAAGGAACAGTGGAATATCATAGCCAAATGGCCAGGTCTTCGTTTTTATTTCCAATATCAGTTCGTGTGTTGCAGTTTTCTTCTTATACAAATGTTATTCATGCATTTCTGGTAGTCAGTCAGTTTAACTGAAACGTTCTCTCCTAATTGGAAATTGACTTTAAATATTGAATACGTTGTAAGCAATTGCTGCTATTCACGCAGGCATTTATAGACTAGGAAGAAATGCCTCGAGTGATTTCGTATCATAGCCGGCTGAATAGCATAAAGAATGACATTTTACATAGCAGAAATATTGGAAAAGGACAAGAGCAAAATATATTAACTAAAGCCATGAAATAAGTATTATTCATGAATAACAATCATATAAATTTCAAACACAACAATCAGTCAGCGGCAGAGGGTTTGGGGAAAGGGGAAAATGAAATGGGGCCTTTACTGAGCACAAGGCATGATGCTTACCCAATGGACAGCAACTCCACCAAAGCAGTGGCTATGGATCTAGACATTGAAACCATACCAGTGCAGATATGAGAACAATGATAGTTGAAACTCGAGGCATGATCCTCAAACCACACATAATTATTTGTTTTGCAACGATATTGAATGGTATTAAAAAAAATGAAGGCAGGGAGAGAGAGAGGCATTGGGACAAATATGTCCCAATAAAAAAGAAACAAAATAGTCACCAAAAAAAACCATCCAGTTGAATAAAGAACCAGCAACAATATAACTGAAGGTAATAATCATTCAGTGAGTAGACTGACGGTAAGAGAGAGTATGGCAAACAGCGTGTCAAGAGGTGTGGGACCATTTTTAAAACATGAGCTGCGGCAGTAAATCTTGAAGGAATAAATTAAATAAATCCCATAAATATGACGTAAGAAAACACAAATCAAAATAGGACAGCGACAATTAAGTACATTGGAAAGAATAAATTTTGTGGTCTGGCAGATGTATTCTATGCATCTCTCTCCCCGCCCTCTCTTTCTCCCACTCTCTCTTCGCAGTCAGTCTTTTTTTTTCTGTACCATCCCGCTCTTAGATAAACGCGTTTGCCGTTTACCGAGTTTACCGAGAAATCACACGAACCATATTAAATATAATGAACTCAGCTTTCCAACCACTTCTTAGAAATCAGTTCCTCTGGATGAGTCGCACTGCAACAGTGACATTGGTTCTTGCATGATTTTGCGATTAAAGAAGAGGAATGTTGACTGAGTGTATTTAACCTCTGCCTCAGATATGCAAACCCATTTAACCAACCACCTTCCCTAAACTCATTATTTAAAATTTGATCTTGCACGAATGCATCTGCTGCTGGCTGGATAATCGACAACCTGTAGTCACGGAATACCTGTCAGCGATTTAGGTGTAATATATGAATAATTTTCTTCAAGCAAAGGATTGTGAATCTTTGAATTTCTCTGCCGCAGAGCGATGCATGTGCTCGGCCTTTGAGGAAAATCAGCACATACATTAATGGTTGCTTTTGGTGCAAGTTGGATGAAAGATGTTATGAAGTTCTTAGAAATGGAGCTGAGTTAAAAGATGAGGATTTTTTAAAGTGAGTGAGTAAATAAACTACAAGGAACAAGTAAACTTCCAAAGCTCCGAAAATTAACCTTCAAATGAATACATGACTACCAAGCCTTTAGCTCTGCTAGCCTTCTCTATGTTTGTAGCTCATTTTTCCACAGCCTGCCACTCTCTCTGTCCAAATGATGCTGTCTGGACTGTGTCGTGCCGCGGAAAAGCGTAACGTGCAGAGTGATGCTGTCAGGCTCTTATTGAAGGAGCAGGGAAATGGAACAGGTGGGGCATTTTCAACTTGTCAGGCTGGGAATCGAGAAGCACCGCATTGCTGGCGATTTCACTGTTTACAAACTGTATTAACGATGATCTATATTCACATTTGTTGTAGAGAGAAACCACCGTGAGGGCACCAATAGGCTGCAAAGGGATAAGCCCATATTAATTGAGGAGGAATGAAGAGGCCAGTCACAGTCTGATAGTATGAATTTATAAACGTTGTTACTAAATTTACATAACAGCAGATGTTTCAAGTTTTGAATTGTCTGAATTTTGATCTTCAGAAGAATTTTAGTTTACAATTACAGGAGCATGGAACGCAGAATGTTTGCACAGAGCAGAAGAAAGCCACTGGGAAGACAAACTGCATGTGCGTGTAGACTGAAAGAATAAGACCACCTATCCGCTATTATTTAAAGCTTTTTTGAGGCTTGTTCTTGAGACGTTTGTGTGACTTTGATCACCTTTATACATAGAAGCATGGTTAGCTGGGAAGTGCTACAGCAAAGCTTCCCTCGATTGGTTCCTGGGAAGAAAGTATTCTCGAGCAAAGAAAAAAGTGACTAAAATTTGTCCTCCCTGCAGCGATTATGAAGAGTAGACAGTGAGAGTCTTGCCAGCCTCGATGGGAACCTAGAGCTTTTAGTACAGTCACAGCATAAGAGGTTCATCATTTTGGGCTGAGCTGAGCTGACATTTCTGCATTCAGGCGTTTGTGGATAAGGGGAATTCCCAAGGCCAGTATGCTTTGTCTGCTCCATCGCTCTGCATATTCAAGGGACAGATATAGAAGGTCTTTGCTCTTTCAGAAAATCAAGGGGGTATGGGGCCTGGGTGTGAAATTGAAGTTTAATGCCGTAAATCTGCAATGAATATACTGAAAGCGGTTGAAGCCCGATGGATTGCATGATCCACGCTAGCTCCTATGTTTTCAATTCTTGTGGTTAGAAATCATTGTTGCCTACATTTTAATCCATTTGTCAGTGCTTTTTTTCCACTATGAAAGCTTCCTTGAAATCCAATGCTTTGAATAAAAATGCTTGTGATGATGCCTATATTTATGCTATTGTCATTTTTTTTATTTGTGGTCTTCTAATCATTATCTAAGTTATTAAGAACTACAGTGAACAATTGAGATCTTTCTGAGCACTGGTAGTCACAACGGGCCAAATGTAATGACGGCCCATTGCGTCTCGCCTCTGCTTCTTCCCATTGAACCCTAGCCAAAGTACTAATTTGCATTCATTTCTATCACTATGGTATTTAGCGAGCAATCTGTAATGCAGGACTTTGTCAGATGTCCCATGGATGTTGGTACACATAAAGTCCATGGACATTCCACTGTCAAATACCTGAGTTATATTCAATAAATTCAACGAATTCGTCATTCATAATCTACCATATAAAATCCAATGATGACTTTACCTGAATAGCCAAAACACCTCAACTTGTTCACACACGCTATACATTAGAGATTCCTGACGTTATTTCCCTTCAACGAAGGGATACTAGCCCAAATGACCGACAATTCGTTGGTTTCCTTTTGACAATTTTTTTAAATGGCGAGTAGAACAGGCAATATTTTCCAAAATTAAGGACTGGTAGACAAGTGCAGAAAATTGTGTAAGTTTATGTTCAGGGACATCTACAACGAGCCTGACTGGATCATTAAATATCCCGCAATACATTAATCCGGTCTTGAAAAATGTTCAGTGCTTAGAGCTATTAATTTCTCCATTATTGTTATCCTGCTTACATTCATTTTGTTGACCCTTTGTTCTGATTCACTGATAATTTCCTTGTGATGCCTGGTATGCTTTCCTTCATGGTAAATATTTAAGGAAGGTAATTATTCAGCATATCTGCTACCTCCTTATTTTCATGAACAACGGCGCCATTATCAGATATAACTTGCGTCGCATTGCTTCTGACTATTCATTTCCTAGGAACAGGGAACATCGGAACAGGAGTAGGGCATTTGACTCTCTAAATCTGTTCCACCATTTATAGTCATCATGATTGGTCAAATTAATGCCACGTTCTTGCGCTCTTCTCACATGCCTTCAATGCTTTAGCTTTCAGGAATCTATCTATATCCTCCTTAAGCATATTCAGTTACCTGGCTTGTGGAGACTGTATTAGAGAATTCCATCTGACGACCAGCCTCTGAGTGAAGATTATCTTCATCTCAGTCGTAAGTGACCAATCCCGCATCCTGAGACAGTGGCCACCTTATTTTCGACGTGTCAGCCGGAGGAATCATGATCACATTATCCAGTCAGTGCATCCAAGTCAAAATGTTATACGTCCCAATGTGATCCCATCTCATTCATCTAATCTCCAGGAAATTTAGATCTAAGCGGCCAAATTACACTTCATACGACAAACCATCTATGACAGGAGTCATTCTGGCGAACCTTCCCTGCACCCGCTCTCTGGCGCTAGATCTTTACTTCGGGACGCAGGCCAAAACTGCACACGATACTCCCAGATGTGGTCTCAGCAAGGGCCTAAAAATCTGCAGCAAGATATCCGTGCTCCTATGCTCATGCCCTCTGCCAATGAAGGCCAAATTTGCCTTCTTAACTGCTTGCTGAACTTTTCAGCTTTAGGTATACAAGGAAACCCATGTACTTTTTTAAAATCAACATTAAAAATTCTATCAACATTAAAAAAAAAAAATCTCTCCAATCTTCTTTCACTACCAATGTCGAAAATATCACACTTTCTTGACGTTATCCTGCATCCGCCATCAATTTCCCACATCGTTCGCCTGTCTAAAACGTCTTGAAGCCTCTTCACACCCTCCTCACCTTTACTACTCCCAACCACATCGGCTTAAATTTTGCACACTAACCGTTTAGTTGGAGCTTCATCTAAAGCTTTTTGAAAATTCAAATACACATCTTCAGCTGATCCTCCCTGATCCTTTCAGCGACTTACAAAACATTGCATGGTGATTTTGGTATTAACTGCACGTTTCTTCAAATATTTCTCTTTTTAAAGTTCTTCCTTTCTGTTCTGTCACCATTTGATGCTGTTTGAATATGCCCCATGATCTGTTCTCTCTGCATTTATTTACGTAATTATTTTATTCTGCTTTCATATTTTTTTGAACCCCTGCTTGTTCTTGAATGTCATTTTGTAAACTAGGTGTGTTTTAGATTTTAATATAATTTGGGGTCTGTGACCAATTAAGTTATCTTTGAATATCCTTCCAATAGCGTTTGCACTTCTCAAACACAGATTTACCCTTCGTTGTTTATCAGGGAGCAATTTACCACAGACACATTCAACATTCTTGCTAATTTTCTTACATATGCTGATCTGCTTATCACAAACTTCATGGATGTTGCATTGAAAAGATGTAACTATGGCAAAGATAAAATTTATAGCTAGAAAGCAGCTGATATTCTGGGATCGAAAATGGATCTCGGGAAGGATTGTGAAATAATGAAATGAGAGGCAAAGTGATAGACTAACAAATAGAAACCTATATATAGAAAATAATAACGGGAAAAGGCCATTCGGCCCTTCGAGCCTGATCAGCCATTCATTATGATAATGTCGATCAACCAATAGGCTGCTCCCGCTTTCTCACCATATCCTTTCATCCCTTTCGCCCCAAAAGCTAGCTTCAACTCCCTCTTGAAAACAAAAAAAAATGCCTTTGCCTTTGACTCAACAATTTTCTGTAGTAGCTAAATCCACAGGCCTACATTATCAGGGTGAAGAAACGTCTTCTCATTTCAGTCCCAATTTCTCAACCTCGTACCCTCAGGTTTTGACCCCTGGTTGTGGAGTTCCCCACCATCGGGAACATCATTCCTGCATTTTCACTCTTTCGTCCTGTTAGAACTTTCAAGGTTTCTAACAGCTCCCTCCTCATTATTCTGAATTTTAGTGAATATAATCCTCACCGACTCAAACTCTCCTCATATGTGAATCCCGCCAACCCGGGAAAAATCTGATAAACATTCTCTGCACACCCTCTACAGAATGAGCATCCTTCCCCAGATAAGGAGACTACAACTGCACACAATATTCCAGGTGTGGTCTCACCAAGGTCGTGTAAAATTGCAGCATGACATCCCCGCTACTGTACACGGTACCTCTCTCCCTGTGATGGCCATCACACCATTAGCATTCTTTACCAACTGCTGTACCTTCGATGGCTGGTGTACGAGGACACCGAGGTCTCATAGCACTTTCAACTCTCTCAATTTATAGCTATTCAGATAATAATCTTCATTCCTGTTTTTACTACGAAAGTGGATAAGCTCACATTTATCCGCAATATACTGCATCTGCCATGTATTTGCAAATACACTCAGCGTCTCCAAGTCACACTGCAACATCTCTGCATCCTCCCCAGAGCTCACCCTCCCACTCAGTTTTGGGACAACTACAAATTTGGAGATATTGCATTTAGTTCCCTCATCAAAATCATGAGTATAAATTGTGACAAGCTGGGGACCTATCACTGATCTCTGTGGTACCCTACTAGTCACAGCCTGCCATTCATAAATGAAACCCACTTATTCCTACTCTTTACTTACTGTCTGCCAACGGGTTTTCGATACAGCTGAATACATTACACGCAATCTCATTTGCCCTAATTTTACACGCCAATCTCTGATGTGGGACTTTGTCAAAAGCCTGCTGAGTGACAAAATAAACCACGTCAACTGGCTCTCCCTCATCAATTCTACCAGTTACAACCTAGAAAACTTCCAGTAGACTTGTTAAGCATGATTTCCTTTTCGTAAACCCATGCTGAGTCTGTCTGATTCTGCCACTTTTTTTCACACTGCTCAACTCTCAAATATTTCATAATTAACTCTTTAATTTTCCCCACTACCTTCGTCAGGCTGCCTGATCCATAATTCCCAGTTTTCACTGTACCTCCGCTTTTAAATAGTGGGGTTGCATTAGCTAACCTCCATTGTGTTAGAACTGTCCCAGACTCTATAGGATCTCGGAAGATGACCACCCATGAATCCAGTATCTTTAGGGGCTCTTCCTTAAGTACTCTGGGGTGTAGATTATAAGGCCATCGGGATTTATTGGCCATCAATCCCATCAGTCTCCCCAACACAATTTCTCTACTAATACTGATTTTTTTTTAAATTCCTCGCTCTCACTAACCCCGTGTTCCCCAACATTTCTGGTATTTCACTTGTGTCCTCATTTGTAAGGACAGAGCCAAAGTATATATTTAGTTGTTCAGTCATTTCTTTGTTCCCCTTCGTATATTCCCGTGTGTCTGACTGTAAGGGACGTACATTTGTGTTCACCAATCTTCTCCACTTCACACACCGATAAAAAATATACAGTCACCTTATGTTTTCCCTGCGGGCTTACTCTCAGACTCAATTTTCTCAATTCTTAATGAAACCCTTGGTCCTCTTTTTTTGAATTATAAACTTTTACCATTCCTCAGGTCTGTTGTTTCTTCCCCTTCAATTTGTAAGCCCTTTCCTTGCATCTAATGCTATCCCAAATTGCCCAGTAAGCCATGATTTGCCCACCTTTCCTGTTTTAGAACGTGCTGTATTTTCAAATTTGCACACTAGCCTTCAGAGTGATACATTGCTGAAGAGAATTAAGAACAAGCCGGTCACAATAAAGCACAATGAGCAAAAGGAACAGCTTTCAACAGAATTTAAAAGAAAGAGAAATGTACAATGAACAGAAAGAATAATACAACCAAAAGGAACCAGAAGCCTTTAGAATCAATGTCGGATCTAAAACTTTGGAAGGCAAGGAAGAACTATAAACTTTACTGTACGCCTAATATTACAAAATAATGGGAAAACATGCCACAGAGAAGCTGTTATCAAAATGGAATCAGCAATAAGTCATGTTCAGTAATGGACAGACAAGGTAAACTCAGATGGGAGAAATAACTAACGTTATTTTGCAGTCAATTTAACATTACACCATTACAGCCGCAACATAAATCTCATTCTTTATTTTGGACGCTCCAAACCCTCTCCGTACTTGTCACCCTCACCCTCTGTCTCACTTATGTTCTTCAGTATGTGTCATCTTCATTTGCTGCTTAATTTCTGCCCCTCTTCATCTAACTGTGTCAACGTTTTAAATTACGACTGCTTCTGCACAAAAACTTATTGTTTTATCCTAGTTGTTTCCAGGTGACTTTCGCAAGGCAAGCATTTGTTGCCCATGCTTAATTGCCATTCACCTGAGTGGCTTGCTTGACTATTTCAGAGGGTAATTAAGGGTTAAACACCTTGTTGTGGATCTAGAGACAAATGTAGGCCATGCCACGAACGGATGGCAGGTTTTCTTTCCTAAAGGACATGATTGAAACCCATAGAATTTTGGCGACAAACATTTCATTGCGGCCAATAATGAGAATGGCTTCCCAGTTCCTGTTTATCAAATGAATTACAAATTTCAACAGCTACCGTGGTGAAACCGGAGCCCTGGCCGCCTGCATTACTAGTCCAGTAACAATACCGATATGCCACCGTCTCTGTGTCCACATCCCTGTAAGACCATATCTCCACTTCTACAGACCCAGTTAAAAAAAAAAATCTGTCTTGGATGTGCGAAAATGGCTTTGACTTGCAAGATATTCCTGTAAATCTGAGGGATGTTTATGTTTGCATTTAAATTCTGCTGTAGATCTGCCTCTCCCTTCACTCAGAAAGAATCCAGAACAATTTTTATCCCATTTCATTTGAAGTGAATATTTTCAACCGTTTACCTACACTTGCTAGCTCGGACTCGAGAATGAGGTCAAACCGTCTGAGAATTAGACTCCATTATCGAGGGTTAATATTTGGACCAATATATTCAGGCAAAGGTTTGTCATCTCTGAAATACCCCACCACCAAGTGCTGTGGATGTTCAGCTGTTTGTGCATATTTTGGACTAAAATTGCTAGGTTTTGGACTATGAATCCTGTAATGGTTCTGCAGGAAGTGAGTGTTCAATATATGTCAGCATTATTATATAATTGGCACTGCAACATCGAAGGGCCAAATTGCATAACGCTGCTTATATTTCTGATATTTTCTCTTTAAATCTTTTTTTTTCATTTTTTCCCTTATTGCTGACAGTCTGTCTTTGTAACTGAAACTGTTTCATCGACATCAAAATTTGCTTAACTCATTTGAATAAACTGTTGGCAATTGCTGCTGATCAACTGCTCATAACTAGATAGGGAGAACTACTGCTTCGGGGAAGGCAGCATCATAGGCAGGTAAAATGACATGAAACAGGCTTTTTCTAGGAACCATCACATAGTGACAGGGGATTAGAAAGGAACAGGTTAGCAGAGCTATGCAAAGAATTACATTCATAGGATCCTTGTCATGTTTGTTTTCATCTTCCACAATTAATCTGGCAAGAGGCAGTTGGGAAATGGGCGGAATCTGCGAGATGATTATATGTAAGTTAAAGGGCACAATCCGTATTCACTTATTATGAAACCCACCAAAACCTTACTGACTAAATTAGACATCGAACATAAACCACAGGAGAAAGGAACAATTTTTTAATGTGTACATGGGACACCATCTGTCAGAAATTCATAGTTCGTTCTGACAAGGATTCGGGAAATAAATAGGAGCAAGAAAATAAAAAAAAATAGGTTCGGTTTGGGCAAGGGGTGGGTTGGGGCGGGGGAACTCGTATTCTGGCAACGGGAATGTAATTTGTGTTATTTAACTGTAATGGAATATTGACAAACAGCATTGAAAGTACTTTAAATGTGATCAGTAGTATCGAGGTGAAAAATGTTCAACTAAAATAAGAGCAAAGATTGTCATTTATGAAACACACTGGATAAATTAATGTAACAGGACAAATAATTTTGAAGCATTAAGCCTGCATTGTACAACGACAATAATGGAGATGGTGCCGAAAATCAGATCTCTCTCACTCTCTCTCAATCTCTCTCTTTCTCTCTGTCCCTCTTTCGCCGGGCAGACCTTCTAAGACAAGTTTAATCTTGAATCATTTAATTTCACACAAGCACAGAAAACACATTGAAAATGATTCATGTGATAACCCCAGCTTTTACATCTTAGGAAATATGTATATATATTTTTTTTCTGTCATTATAATTCGAGGGAAGTTTCCTTTTGCCTTGAACCTCAGCCGTATATCTGCCTGATCATTACACCCACTTCCATTCAAAGCATCGTTTTGTTATATTTAATTTTACAGGGATACATATCTGCTCGCTTATGTATACATATTTGTAGGATTATCTAAACCTTGGCATTACGGGACAAGGAACAGCCATTTATTAGTAAGATGTGAACATTTCTTTTCACTCAAATATTTGTGATGCTTTGTAATTTTCTGCCACAGATAGCAGGGCATGATTTAATCAAACATTTTAATGTGATTGGGATGGAAGGCTATAGGGAGACTATTAGCGTTTGATGAAAAGTAAAATATTAGATGCAACTGCATTGAATGGGGCTGCAAGCTGAGATGACTAAATGAGCTAATCCTGCGTCTATGTCGTATATCCTGATGATCACACGCGTTCAATGGGTTTCGATCTAGTCAACCTCTGTGCTTCTTTTCTCCATATTTTTCACAGCTTGCTCTGTAACAGAAGCGATTTCGTAATTATACAAATTTACCTTCGACACTTAATAATTTGGCATGCAACTTGTTCATGCTGAGCACAGTATTTACATGTGGAATTCAGGTTCTTCAACGAAGGGAGGGTCAGATATATGTTAAACAACGCCAAGTTCATTCTAAAGCCCAACTAATATTTGAGGGAAATTACACTGAGTCATTATATCTGTGTTACAGGGTGAAATGCTTACCCCTTATGCAAATCTACCAAATCAGTGGTCGTGAACCTTTACTTTGAAAAATCACCGACCCAGTTATGAGAACCTTATGAGGTTGAAATAGACACACTGCCAAATTGAATGCAATTAGAAATTTCTGAGAAAGATTGATAAATACACAAGGGGGAACAAAACTCCAAAATATGACTAGTAATGAGTTGATATTGTGGCAGTGAGTTTACAAATTGTGCAAGTTAACTCGAATAGAGTATTGATGACATAGAGAGAGAAAAGCAGTACGAAATATATGTTTATCAGTGATTAATATGTTACACTAAAACATGCAATAGACAAAAATACATAAGAATATAAGTTTCTGGGTGAAAAAAAAGGAGACAGCAACATATAAAAAATGAGTGGAAAGCATGCAATAACTGCAATGACAAGGAAGAAGAAAACGACAAGAAGCAAATCAAGGGTTTCGGGGAGAAAACAAAAAAAAAAGGAAGGCAAAGGAAAACTTCGAAATTATATAATGAATGAATAAGTTACAGAATCAAAAAAATACCCGAAAGACAAAATTGACAAAAGGCAAATCAGAATAGGAAAAGCGATAACAAGGGTGCATTCAGTAAATATAAGCTCGTAAGAAATGACAGAGTTATCCTCTCCCCGCTCTCTCTCTATCTCATTCATTCCATCCGTCTCTCTCTCCCTGCATCACAACCTCACTCGCTTGCTCTCATTATTTCAGTCATTTTATGTCACTGCAGCATAAATGACTATCCGCCCATTTTTCTAAACAATGTTTTTGTGGAGGGTGGTGGGGAATGGTATGGTTGTGTGGCTGTGTGGCGGGGTGGGTGTGGGGCGTATCGCCAGAATGATGGGGCACTCTCGACAACTTAGCCCAAAATAGCCACTCTTATTCTCAATGTCTTCTCAAAAAGGGTTGTGAATCATTGGAATTCTATTCCCTGAAGGTCTGTGGATATTCAGCTGCTTGGTATATTCAAGGATGGGATGTAGGGTTTTTGGTAATAAAGGATAGCGAGGTACAAAAGGAGAGTTTATGAAAGTCATAGATCAGGCATCATCATTTTTAAAATCAAAGGAATGTCAGGGCGAATTGCTTCATCTTCGTTTCATTTCTTATTTCATTATGCATGGAATGCACTTTCTTCTTATAGACGTGTTATTCATGTATTTCTGGCAGCCTGTCAGCGTAACTGAAACATTCTCTCCAAAGTCAAAATAGACCTTTAACACTTTGAATAAGTTGAAAACATTTTCTGCTGCTGGAGGAGCGCATTTACATAACAGGGACAAGTGCCTGGGGAAATTTGCATGATCGTTGGCTTGAACAGCATGAATAATGACATTCCATCCAGCAGAATTATTGGAAGGTATGAAATGTCAATGTAAGGGTAAAGGTAAAGATATTAACAAAGCTATGAAATGAGCAAAATTCATGGTTAGTAATCATAGAAATTTCAAGCAGAGTCAGGGATGGAGTTTTGGGGAACGAGGAAAATGCAATGGGGCCTTTAGTGAGCACAGGACACACCCTACACCATTATATAGCGAGTCCAGCAAAGCAGTGCAGGTGGATTTAGACATTGGAAGCAAACCCGAGCATTTAGGAGCAATCATGTTAACAGAAAATCGACACATCATCAACAACCTAAACCTAGCCGTTTGTTTCGCAACGAAGCAGAAAGATACGAGAATAAATAAGATAGAATTGGGGAGGGGGTGGGGGTGGGCGGGCGGTGAGGGTGCTGTATTCGGGACAAACTAGTTCCAATAAAAGAGAAACAAAATGGCCAACCATAAAACATCCAAATGAATGAAGGAATCCGAGCAACAGTACAACTGAAGGTAGAAATCATTCAGAGAGTAGAGTGACGATAAAGGAGATTCGGGCGGAACGCACGTCAAGAGGTTAAGGACGAATATTGAAGTGGAAGGGAAGCAGAAGCTTGGCAGTAAATTATTAATGAATGAATCAGCTAGACCCATACAATATCCAACAAAAATATCAAAATGCAAATCAATAGAGGTTTGGAGACAATATGGATGAATTAGAAAGAATAAACATAAAGGCATGTGCGGAGATATCCTATGTTTACATCTCGCACTGTCTAACTCTATCTCACTCCCTCCCTCCTCAGTCATGATTAAATCTGTATTAGCACGCCCTTATTTAAAACTTTTACAGGAGCTGAGCATGCACACGAAACATATTTAACATAAGAATATTAGCTTTCAAACCACTTTTTAATAATCAGTTTCTCTGGATGTGCCGGACTACGACAGTGGCATTAGTTTCTAGATGATTTTGCGTTTAATCGGGAGGGATATTTACTGATCACGTTTAACCTCTGCCTCAGACCAGCCATCCCACCTAATCAATTAGCAAAGAGAATAAACAGAATAATTTTCAAGTTTTGAAACGTCTGAATATTGAGCTTCACAGGTACTTTATTATTACAGCAACGAGGAACGAGTTCATTTGCATGGAGCTAAAGAAAATTATGGGAATGCAAAGTAAATGTGGCCGTGTACTGCAAGGGCATTTTTGCACGAGATTAAGACAATATATAAACATTTATATAGGGCTTTGATGAGACCTGAACTGGGGTAGCGTGTGTAGTTTTGGTCTCATATAAGGAGAAGCATAATTGCCTTGCAAGTGGTACAGTAAAAATTCACGCTGTTGGTGTCTGGGATGAAAGGGTTAACCAGTGATGAAAAACTGACTCAATTGGGCCTCCCTGCAGGGTCGAAGAACAAGGGGTGATCTCATTGATAAATGCACAGGGTTTTAATAAGGGTTAAAAAGATTAGACACTGAGAGCCCCGTCTGCATTGCCTGGTGAAATAGATCACATGTGTACGTTCACAGGGTTAGGCTCGATCATTTTAGCTGGAGACGAGTTGAAATTTCTGCATTTAGACTTTGTGGATCTTGGGGATTCCAGACACCAGTGGACTTTGTCTGTTCCATCGTCCGGTGCATTCAAGCGGCTGAGATAGAGAGTTTTTGCTTTGTCAGAGAATCAAGGCATATGGGGAGCTGGTGTGAAATTCAACTTGAGGCTGCAGATGAGCTATGATTGTGCTGAATAGTGGTGCAAGCAGAAAACACAACCAGAAACTGCTGGAAATCTCAATAGGACGAAAAGCATCCAAGGAGAGAAAGAAAAACAGAGCTAACACTTCGAGTCCTTTTTCATTTTTAATTGTTTTATTTTGAGCCACATATTTTTGTTTTTATTGGTTTAATTATATTAATTGCTTTATTCCCAACTTAGATCATGTTTTCATGCTTTTCCCCAAAACAGTCCCCTCCACCACCCCACCTCCACAAATACCATCTATCACTTGTTCAAGTTGTTCTTTCCAGAGTGCACTTGTCCTACCTTTAGCACATTCTTCTTTCTGATCTTAATGCCACCATCAGCATCTCCTTTAGCCAGTATCACCATTATTAACACTTCTTTATCATTTTGTCCATGATATCTCTGGCAACCTTTCCTTGGTGCAACCTATCACTGGCCTTCTATCCAGCTTCACCTGCACTATCGCTTTAAACATCAGACACTTCATTGCATTTTTACCTCTCTTCAGCTCTGTAGAATTGCCATAAGGACTCGAAGCGTTAATTCTGTTTTCATCTCTCCACAGATGCTGTTCGACCTGCATAGCTTTCCCAGCGTTTTCTGTTTTTGTTTCAGGGTACCAGCATCCACAGTACGTCGTTTATACATCAGTGGTGAAAGCACTATCAATCATATGATCTTCTGTAGCACCTATTTCTTCAATTCTTACCGTTAGAACTCACAATTGCCTACATCACAATCCATTTTTTTGCGCGTTTGTCCATTCACTTCAAACATCAAAGCCTCGCTGAGATGACAAGCTTCAATTTAAAATAATTGTTGCTGATGCCTACATTCATGTCATGGCAATTTTATATTCGTGGCCTTCTAAACTTCATCTAATTTATTAGTCACTACTGTAAATTGTTGAGATCCTTGTGGGACACCGGCAGTCACAGCCAGCCAATCATTATCGTTTTCCATTGCCTCTGCCCCCTGGCTTCTTTCCACTGATCCTTAGCCAAAGTAATATTGCCTTCAAATCCATCAGTGTGAAACTTAGCTGACAATCTCTTATGCAGGACTTTATCAGATGTGCCCTGCATGTTGATACACATGAAAATCAGAGACATACTTCTGTAAAACTGTTGAGTAAACAATTCAAAACATTAATTGCATTTCTTCAGGTAAATCTTTTCCTTAAAAAAACAATCTTCGCTTTCTCTGATAGGCTGAAACATTTCAATTTGTTCACAGGCGCTTTATATCATAGTGATTAGTCGTAACTTCCCTACAACAAAGCTTAGTCCAGCTGACCTAGAATTTCCTTGTTTCCGGCTGATATACTTCTTAAACGGCGGAACGAAATGCAAGATTTTCAAAACTTAAGGAGTCGTAGCCAAGTGCACAGTTTATAGTTAAAGATATCTATAGTGCTTGACTACATCTATTAAAATCCAGAAATTAAACAATCTGGTCCTGAATATTTGTAAGTGTTTTGTATCAATATTTTTTCCAATACATTTCTCCTGCTGACGTGAACTTTGTTGAGTCTTTTCTTTCTTATGTACTATTCATTTCCTTGGGATGCCTGACATGTTGACCTCTCCCTTCAAATCCAACAGCACAGGAATGCAATTATTCAGAATAGAAGCAAAAAACTGTTGATGCTGGAAATCCACAACAAAAATAAAAAGAAGCATACCTGAAAAAATTCAGCAGGTCTTATAGAATTATTCAGAATTATTCAAAATGTCTGTCATTGATACCACATCCCACATGGATGACTTGTTAAAAAACATAGAAGCCCTTGAGTTCCAGGAGGAGATAAAAAGCTGGGGAAAAAATACTAAATGGCAGGAAACAAATAATAATTATTGATGGGCGCTTTTGTGATTAGAGGGCTGTTTCCATTGAGGTTCCTCTGGACTTAATAATTGCTTTGTGTGGAGTTTATTAATGATTTTAAATGTAAGTGCATCCCGGGGTGTGGTGAGTGTGACTGCCCTTTACATCAAAGCAGAATTTGACAGAGTGTGGAATCAATGAGCCCCAGAAAATCTGGAATCAATGGGGAAACAGGGGCACAGCTATCCACCAGCTGGGGTCATACCTAGCTCAAAGGATGATGTCTATGGTTGTTGGATGTCAGTCATCTCAACGCCAGGTCATCACTGCAGTAGTTCGTGAGGACAGTGTGTTAGGCCGAACCATCCTCAGCTGCTTCATCAATGACATTCCTTCTGTCATAAGATCAGAAATGGCGATGTTCGCTTATGATTTCACAATGTTCAGCAACATTGGTGGCTCCTCGTATACTGAAGCGGTCCATGTTCCGTGCAGCAAGGCCTGGACAGTATCCAGGCTTGTGCTGAAAAGTGGAAATCAACTTTCGGATCGCACAAGTTTCAGGCAATGACCATCTATAACAAGAGAAATTCCAACCATCGCCCCTTGATTTGCAAGGGCACTTTCATTACTAAATCCCCCACTATCAAAATCCTGGGGTTACCATTGATCAGAAACTGAATTGAGCTGTCCATTTAAATATTATGTCTACAAGATCATGTCAGAGTCTAGGAATCGTGCGCTCAATAACTCACTCTTGACTCTCCAAAGCCTGTACACCATCTGCAAGGTACAAGTCAGGTGTATGATAGAATAATCCTTAATTGCCGGGATGAATACTGTTCCAAAAACACTGAAGAAGATTTACACCGTCCAGGGCAAGCAGTTCACTAGATTGGCACCACATCCACAAACATTCACTCCTTCCACCACCACCGCTCTGTAGCAGCAGTGTGCACTATGTACAAGTTGCAATGCAGGAATTCACCAAGCCCCTTCAGACTGCACCTTCCAAACCCACGACCACTACCAACTATAAGGACAAGAGTAGCAGATTGATGGGAATACCAACATCTGGAAGTTCCTCTCCAAGCCACTCACCATCCTGACTTGGATTATATCGCAATTCTTTCAATGTCGCTGTGCCAAAATCCTGCTCTTCCCTTCCTAACTGCATTATGTGTGTTCCTATAACCCAGGGGCTGCAGGCGTTCGAGGGGGTAAGCTCACCACCACTTTCTCAAGGGCAATTAGGGATAGTCAATAAATGCTGCATCAACCAATGAAGCCCACAACCCATGAATGAGAACAAAATAAAAACAGCATTGTCATATCAATTGGCACTGCAACATTGAAGTGCCGAATGGCATGCAGTTGCTTCTATTCCTGATATTTGAATGCCTGTCATGTGCTTTGCTCTTTCAATCATCTCGCTTTATGTGACCTCTTATTTCTAATAGTCTATCCCTGTAAATGAGGTTGGATTTGTCACTTTCATATTTTATTTGAAACATTTAGATAAACAATTAGCAATTTCTTCTGATCTGCTGCTCTAAATCAATAACGTGAACTAATGCCTCGGGGAAGGCTGCATCATAGGCATGTTAAATAACATGAACATGTTTGTTTTAGAAACCATAGCAAATTGGCAGGGGCTTGAAATCAAACAATTTGATAAAGCTATGGAATAAATTACATTCAAATGATAATTATCATGTTGGATTTCAACTACAACAATTACTCTGGCATTGAGAGGTTGGGAAAGGTACCCAATTGGCTATATTATGTACGTTAAATGACACAACTCTTACTCAGTTAACAGGAGGCCCACCAAAATTTTGCTGAAGAATTTTGATTTCGAATATAAGCCACAGGAGAATTGGGTAAAGATTGTAGGTGTAACTGGGATCATCAGCTGTCAGAAATTATTCGCTTGTTCTGACAAGTTATCAGAAAAAAATAAATAGAAGCAAGAAAATCATTTAAAAAACGATTGGGTGAAAAATCCGTATATTCTGGCAATGGGAATGTAATTTGCCTAAATAAACTGGAATAGAATATTGACGAACAGAACTGAAAATATTTTAAAAAGGGATCAGTGGGAGAATTAATCGGGAGACATAAATTCAACTACAATAAAAACAAAATAGTTAATAATTACATTAACTGGATGAATAAATCGATTAAAACAAAACTAAATGTGAAATCTGATGCCTGCAGCAAGTACTATGACAATAAATGAGAGGCTGACGAAAAGCAGGTCCCCCTCTCTCTCTCTCTATCTTTCTGTTTCTCCGGCTGACCCTCTCACACATGAATAATTTTGCAACATTTAACATCACACAATTCCTAGCAAACAGATTGAACACATTTAACGCCAAGACCTCAGCAATTACATCCCCTGCAAGATTTTTTTTTTCTGTCATTTGAGTCTAGGAAAGTTTCACTTTTGCATTGAAACTCTGGCGCAGATCAGACTCAACATTGCATCCACCTCCATTCCTGAGCTAATTTTGTCATATTTCATCTTAAAGTGATGTACATGTACTTGCTTATGAATACATGTTTTTAGGTAGAGATACGGAACAAGGGTCAGCCTTTTATGAGTAAGATGTGAAGATTTCTTTTTTCACTCAAAGCGTTGTGAATGTGCGGTCCTTTCTGGCACAGAAAGCAACAAATTTCTTGGTCGTTAAGTGTAATCAGGGCGTGAGGTAATCAAACTTTAAAGTGACTGGGATGAAAGGCTATTTGGAGATTTTTAGCGTTTGAAGAAATATGTAATATTAGATGCATTTGAATTAAAAGTGGCTTCAAGCTGAGATGACAAATTGAACCGCTCCTGTACCTTAGGCACTGATGATTATATGTCATCACTCTGGTCATCTCCTATGCTTTTGTCCCTTTATAATTCATAGTCTCTTTCTGTAGCTGCTTTTTACTGATGCCTATATTCATATCATTGGCAATTTTATGTTAGTGGTCTCCTGAACTTCATCTAAGTTATTAGTCACTGCAGCGACTATTTGACATCCTTGTTGGACACCAGAAGTCACAGCCTGCCAATCGATATTATTATCCATTGTCTCTGTCCTCTGTCTTCTTTCCACTGATCCTTAGCCAAAGTAATATTGCCTTCAATTACATTAGTATGAAACTTAGCTGATACTCTCTTATGCAGGACTTTACCAGCTGTCCCCTGGATGTAGATACACATAGAAATCATAGGCATCCCTCTGTAAAACACTTGTGTAGTCACTTCAAATCATTAAATGCAATTCTGCAGGCATAACTTGCCCTTTAAAATCAATGCTGGCCTTCTCTGATCAGCTGAAACATTTCAATATGTTCACAAGCACTTTTTATCATAGTGACCCGTCGTAACATCCCAAAAACAAAGCATAGTCCAGCTGAACTAGAATTCCCTGGTTTCCTTCTGATTTATTTCTTAAATGGCGGAGCGAAATGCAAGATTTTCTAAACTTAAGGAGTTGTAGCCAAGTGAACAATATGATATAAGTTTATAGTTAAAGAGATCTGTGGCGCTTGACTACATACTTTAATATCCTGCAATAAAGCAATCTGGGACCGAACATTTGTAAGTGTTTTGTATCATTAATTTCTCCTATACTATTCTCCTGCTAGCTTGAACTATGTGGAGCCTTTTGTTTATGATTTACTATTAATTTCCTTGGGATGCCTGGCCTTTTGAACTGCCCTTTCAACTCAAGTACTACAGGAGAGCAGTTATTTAGAATAGAAGCAAAAACCATTGGTGTTGGAAATCCACAACAAAAAATAAAAACAAATAACCTGGAAAAATTCAGCAGGTCTTATAGAATTATTCAGAATTATTCAAAATGTCTATAATCCCGTTATTTTCATTGACAAGGGCGTCATTATCAGATGTAACTAGCCTCACATCGCTTCTGGCTATTCCATTCTTAGAAACATGGAACATCAGAGTAGGAGTAGGACATTTAGCCGTTATAAACTGCTCCGCAATTCAAAGTTATTTTGGTGATACTTTATCATAACTCTGCGCTCCTATTCTGTCACCAGGTTTCTTAAAACCTTGAGTGTCCATAAATCTAACCATTTCACTGTTAAATATATTCAGTGACCTGGCCAACACAGCCTTATGCAGTGCAGAATGTCATATGTCTACATGTACCTGAGTGAATAAGATTCTCCTCATCTCAGTCACAAGTGCATATCATTTCTCTGAAACTGTGGCCACATGATTTCGAGGCACTGCTAGAGGAAACATCATCTCTTCATGCTCTATTTCCATGCCTGTCAGAACGTTGTTCATTCAATGAGACCCTCTCCCATTCACCTAAACTCCGGCAAATACAGGCTTAGGCGGCCCAATTGCTCTTCATGCAGCAGTCGTCCCCTCCCAGGAACAATTCTGCTAAACATTTGTTGCACTCACTATATGGAAATGCATAATTCCCTCGGGAGGGAGAACAGAGCTTCACACAATACTCCACGTGTACTCTCACCAAGCGCCAGTGATGCTGCAGGAAGCCTTGCAAACTCTTGTGATCAAGTCCTCACGCAATGTGTTCAAAATCACCATTCCAAATGTTTTCCCTTAACTATTTTGCTAGTCACATACCACGGTCAATTGTTTACATGGTTATTTTGGCATTCAGTGCAAGTGTATTTAAATATTGTCCTTTTGTGATCCTTCCTTTCAGATCTGTCAACATTTCTTGCTCTTTGTATCATTCCCATGCAGCTGGATTTGTCCTTATTCTTTATTTACGCCTTTACTTTGTTTTCCAGCCATGTATTTTTCTTGAAGCCTAGTTGCCCATGAATGTCTTTTTGGCAAGTAGATGTATTGCATGTTTATATATAAGTTGGTCCCTGCAACTGCTTAAATTATCTTTCAGCAACTCTCCAATATCTTTTGTCCTTCTCATTCACAGCTTGGTATCCTCGGTGTTTTCCAGAGAGGAAATATTACAGGACAAATCAAGAATTTCCCCACTTCTCTTGCATGTGATGGTGTGCTTAATACAAACTTCATTGAAGCTGCATTCAAAAAGATGTAAGTAAGGCAAATATAAAGTTAATAACTAGTACACAGTTGGTATTCAGGGAAGGGGAATGGATCTCAGGAAGGAATGCTTGGAAAGAAAGTAATGAAATGCAAAGGGATAAAATAACAAGGGGCGTTTTTTTTTAAAAAAACGCGAACAATGTGTTTCAGAATAATACATATTCTGCTGAAAATCAAGAAGAAGCTGATCACAATAAAGCCTCATGGCAAAAGGCACATTTCTACAACATTGAAAGTGAAGTGAAAGGTAATCACAAAGTGTAATGAACAGAAAGAAGAATACAACAAAGAGGAGCCAGTAGCGTTTAGAATTAGGGTCAGGATAACAAGTTAAGAAGGCAAAGTGGAACTAAGCCATTTACTTTTCGCCTTCCAAACAAGAAACAGTAGAACCGACCATAGGGAAGCTAATATCAGAAAGGACCCATCATTATAGCAAGGAATGTGACTGCACTGGAGTGGTTGCAAAAGAGATCACCAGGATGTTGCCTAGAATGAAACATTAAATGTATGAAGAGAGGCTGCAAAGAACTGTTTTTTCTTCTTTGGAGCAGAGAAGGCTTGGGGGCGACCTGATCGAGGTTTACAAGATTATGAAGAGCATGGACTGGGTGGAGAAGGAGCAGCTGTTCCCCTAATTTGAAGGGCGAGTCACGAGGGGACACAGGTTCAAGATGGGAGGCAGGAGGTTCAGTGAGAATATGAGGAATAACCTCTTTACCCGGAGGGTGGAGACAGTCTGGAATGGACGGCCAGGGAGGGTGGCGAAGGCTGGTTGCCACACATCAATTATAAACACCTGAATGAGCACTTGGCACTTGAGAAAATTCAAGGCTATGACCAAGTGCTGCTAAGTGGGACTAGGTAGGTTGGTCAGGAACTTGTCATGTGTTGGTTGTGGACTCGATGGGCCGAAGAGCCTCTTATGCGCTGCGTGATTCTGTGATTAATTCAGGTTCATTAACGGGCGGACAGGGTATCTCAAGTCATGAGCTGAGAATCAACAGATACTTATTTTCCCTCACGTTTAGAAATCAATGTGACTTTACAGATTTACACGGACAACATTTTCCTCATTTTCCCTTCTGGACGCATCAAAACCCCTCAGACCATATATCCCTCTCTTTCTGTCTCATTCGTATTGATCAGGGCGTTTCCTCTGTATTTGCTGCTCTATCTCTGCCCCTCTCCCATATCTGTGCCAACGCTCCAAATTAAGACGGCTCCTCTATCATTGTTTGTGCCAGCACAACAACCTATTGTGTTATGTTATTCTTTGATCGATGTCAATGGCAATGCCGACAATTATTGTCCAACCCTAACTGCCCTTCAACCGACTGGCTTACAAGTAATTCAGGGTTAAACATTTTGTAGAAGACTTGAATTCACATGCAGGCCAGGCCACGTAGGGGTGACAGGTTTACTTTACTTAAGGGCATTAGTGACCAGATGGATTTTTATGACAACCGTTTCATTGTGACCGTTGCTGAGATCAGCTCCCCAATTCCTGTTTATCAAATGAATTTAAATTTCAGCAGCTGCCGCGCTGGAATTTGAGTTTGTTCATCTGGATTACTGGGCCTGTGACGTTACCGCTACGTCACCCTGACTCCGCCCCTCCACCCCCACAACCCTGCCCAACCCCAACCCCAACCCCAACACCCCCCAAACCCCGACCAACCCCAACCCCAACCCCCGCACCACCCAAAAACCGCACGCTGCGTGAGCCAGCCTCAGCTGCTGCTACCATAATTTTAAAACGAACTTTCATGGATGTGTCAAAATGTTGTTGAGTCTTGCACGATGTTGTTTTTAACCTGAGGGAAGTTAATGTTTGGATTTAAATTCTGCCGCAGTTCAGCCTCCCTTCCATCGCTCAGCAGAATTCAACAACTCATTTCATCCAATTCAATTTGCAGTGAATATATTCAAAGTTTGACTATACTTGCTAGCTGGGAAATCGTAATTGAGACATTTCCTCTGAGATTAAGATCCCATAACCTAGTGGTAATTTTACAGGGAATGACTTCACACATTTTTCTGAAATTTGGAATCATCCGTCACCAAGAATTGTCGATGTTCAGCCGTTGTGCATATTTGGGGCTGAATGTGGTACATTTTGGATAATAAGTCATATGAAGATACTGCAGGAAGGGAGTGTTAATGATATATCAGCATTATCACAATGTTTGGCTGTGCAACATCAGCGAGCCGAATGTCAACCCGATGCTTCTATTTCTGATGTTTCTATCCCCGGCGTTGTGCGTTGCTCTTTAAATCTTCTTGTTATTTCCCCTCATTTCTGACAGTCTATCTATGTAATTGAAGCTGTTTTTGCCAACTTACAAATTTCTCTGAATTTGAATAATTCATGTTTATCAATTGAATTTAAATTTCACCAGCCGCCGGGGTGGAATTTGAGTTTAGTCATCTGGATTACTGGGCCTGTGATGTTACCACTATGCAAGTTGGCAAAAACAGCTTCAGTTACAGAGACAGACTGTCTGAAATAAGAGAAAAATACCAAGAATATTTAAAGAGCAACGTAGAACGCAGGCATACATGCATCAGAAATATAAGCAGCGGTTTGACATTCAGCTCGCTGATGTTGCAAAGCCAAACATTGCGATATTGCGGATATATCATTAACACGGCCTTCTTGTAGTATCTTCATATGACTTATCATCCAAAATCTATCACATTCATTTGAAAAAATTCTCAGCAATTGCTGCTGAACAATTGGTCACAATTCCAAATCGACAACACATTCCTGAATGAAGGCTGCGTCAGAGCCAGATTAAATAACTTAAACTTTTCCATTCCAAAAACCATCACAATAATAGGATATTCACCAAAGTTGTGCTGACAGGTCTAGATATTGAATAAAATCCACAGGAGAAATTAATTATCACTTTAGGTGAAAATGGGAACATCAGCTGTCAGAAATTAGTAGCTTGTTCTGACAACGATTCAGAATAAACAATAAAAGTAAAAAAAAGCCCAAAAATATTTGATTGGGGGTTGGGGGGCGTGTAATAATGATTGATTAAGAAGTTGGAGACCACGTTAAAATTGACGGAGCGATTGAAAGCGAGGAGGGTATCTCTAGACTGCAGCAAGATATCGACGGTCTGGTCAGGTGGACAGAAAAGCTTCGAGTTGAATTCCACCCAAAGAAGTGTGGGACTTCTTTTATTCTCCATTTAAGAATGGAGAATAAGCAAAGGGTTGCACAATAAGTGAGAGGATAATGGGATTTATAGCGGAAGTCAGGCCTTGATTGAAAGCCCACGGTTGTCTGAAGGCAGCAGGAGAAATTGGTATGGTGGTTGAGATGTCATCTGGAATTCTTCCATTTTTTTAGCTGAAACATAGAATTTAAGACCAGGGAAGTTATGCTGGAAATATTTAAAACATTACTTAGAATTAAACCTTAAAGCTGTGCGCAGGCCAGGTCCCCATTTTACAGAAATAATGCAACTGCGTTAGGGAGGGTACAGAAATCTTTGCAAGGGTGTTGCTAGAACTGGAGCATTACGCTTTGAGGTAGGTTTGTTTGTGCTAGTGATTTTTTTTCCTTTGGACAGAAGAAAATGAGTTGAGATTAAATGGAGATGTACAGAACTGTGAGGAGGCAGGATAGAGTTTCTGTAAGTGTCTACTTTCATGAGCAGAGGGGTCAGTGACAAACGGGCATAGGTTTAAGCTGACTTTTGATAGATAAGGGGATGTGGCAATCCTCAGCCATTCGATGTGTTCCACGTGATATCAAGATATGGCTGGAGGGAATGGTTATGCAAAGACAATGGACCTTGACAATACTCTAGTAATATGTCTCAAGGCAGCTTTTGACAGAGTGAGGCATTAAGAAGCCCGATAATACTTGGAGTCAATGGTGATCAGAGAAGGATTGATTCATACCTAGCACAAAACAACATATTTGTGTTATTTGGAGGATAATCATTTCAGTCCTAGAACATCATTGCAGCAATTCCATATTGGGGGATTTCATTTGGGGATTTCAATATGCAGGTAGACTGGGAAAATCTGGTTGTTAGTGGATCTCAAGAAAAGGAATTTGTGGAATGTCTCCGAGATGGCTTTTTGGAGCAACTTGTGGTGGGGCCCGCTAGGGAACATGCAATTCCAGTTTTAGTGATGTGTAATGAGGAAGATTTGATAAGGGAGCTTAAGGTGAAGAATCCGTTAGGAGGAGATGGCCATGATATGATAGAATTTACCCTGAAATTCGAGAGGAAGAAACTAGAATCAGATATAACGGTATTACAGTTGTATAAAGGCAACTGCTGAGGCATGAGGGATGAGCTGGCCAGAATTGACTGGGAGATGAGCCTAGCAGGAAAGACAGTGGGAAAGCAATGGCAGGGGTTTCTGGGAGTAATTTGGGAGAAACAGCAAAACTTCATCCCTAGAAGGAAGAAGAATACTAAAGGAAAGACGATGCAACCATGGCTGACAAAGGAAGTCAGGAACAGTATAAAAGCTAAAGAGAAAGCATACAAGACTGCGAAGAGCACTGGGAAATCAAGGGATTGGGTTGCCTACAAAGACCAACAGAGGACAACTAAAAAAGAAATAAGGAGGGAGAAGATTAACTATGAGGGTAAACTAGTCAGTAATATAACAGAACATTGCAAGAGTTGTTTTAGATATACAAAGGCTAAGAGAAAGGCAAAATGGCATAGGGCCGCTGGAAAATGACGCTGGAGAAGTAGTAGTGGGGAACAATGAAATGGCGGAGGAACTAAATAGATACTTTGCATCAGTATTCACAGTGGAAGACACGAGTGACATCCCCAAAGTTCAAGAGAGTCGGGGGGCAGAGGAGAGTATGATTGTCATTACCATGCAGAAGGTGCTAGAAAAACTGAGAGGTCTGAAGGTGGATAAATTACCTGGACCAAATGGATTACACCCCAGAGATCTGAAGGAGATAGCTGAAGAGATAGTGGAGCCATGAGTGGCGATCCTTCAGGAATCAGTGGAGTCTGGGAGGGTCGCAAAGGACTACAAAATCGCTAATGTAACCCCCCCCCCCCTTGTTTAAGAAGGGAGTGAGGCAAAAGACGGGAAATTACAGCCCAGTTAGCATGACCTCGGTCGTTGGTAAGATTTTAGAGTCCATTATTAATGATGAGATTTCAGAAAAGTTGGAAGTGCATGGTAAAATCGGGCAAAGTCAGGATGGCTTCATCAAGGGCAGGTCATGCCTGATAAATCTGTTAGAATTCTTTGAGTAGGTAATGAGTAGTTTAGACAAACACGAGCCAATGGATGTGATCTACTTGGACTTCCAGAAGGCCTTTGACAAGGTGCTGCACAGGAAGCTGCTCAGTAAGTTTATAGCCCATGTTGTTAGAGGCAAGGCACTAGCATGGATAGAAGAGTGGCTGTCTGGCAGGAGGCAGAGAGTGGGGTAAGGCGTACCATCTCAGGATGGCATCCGGTGACTTGTGGAGTTCCGCAGGGGTCAGTGTTGGGACCACAACTTTTCACTTTATACATTAATGATCTAGATGAAGGAACTCAGGGCATCCTGTCTAAATTTGCAGATGATACAAGGAAAGGTGGAGGGACATGTAATATTGAGGAGGTGGGGAGGCTGCAGAAGGATTTGGAGAGGTCAGGAGAATTGGCAAATAACTGGCAGGTGGAATACAAATTGGAGAAGGTCGAGGTCATGCACTTTGGTAGGAATAACAGAGGCATGGACTATTTTCTAAATGAGGAGAGAATTCAGAAGTCGAGAGTGCAAGGGGACTTGGGAGTCCTAGTCCAGGATTCTCGTAAAGTTAACTTGCAGGTTGAGTCGGCAGTCAGGAAGGCAAATGCAATGTTGGCATTTATTTCGAGAGGACGAGTGTATGAAAGCAGGGATGTGGTGATGAAGCTTTATAAGGCTCTGGTCAGACCACATTTAGAATATTGTGAGCAATTTTGTGCCCCGTATCTCAGGAAGGAAGCCTTGGCCCTGGAGAGGGTCCAGAGGAGGTTCAGAGGACGATCCCAGGAATGAAAGGCTTAACATATGAGGAACGTTTGAGGACTCTGGGTCTATACTCGAGTTTAGAAGGATGAGGGGGGATCTGATTGAAACTTACAGAATACTGAAAGGCCTGGATGACGTGGATGTGGGGAAGATGTTTCCATTAGTAGGACAGACTAGGACGCGAGGGCACAGCCTCAGAGTAAAGGGAAGACCTTTTGAAACAGAGATGATGAGAAACTTATTTATCCAGAGATTGGTGAATCTATGGAATTCATTGCACAGAAAGCTGTGAAGGCCAGGTCACTGAGCGAATTTATGACCGAGATAGATAGGTTCTTGATTGGCAAGGGGATCAAATGTTACGGTGAGAAGGCTGGAGAATGGTGTTGAGAAACTTATCAGCCGTGACTGAATGGCAGGGCAGACACAAATGGGCCGAATGGCTTAATATCTGCTCCTGTGTCTTATGATCTCCTGGTTTCATCTGAGGCCATCCCGGCTGCTTCATCAATGGCCTTATTTCCATCATAAGGTTAAAAGTGGGGATTTTCTCTGCTCAATGTCTAGTGCAATTTGTGAATGATGAAACACTAGAGGAGTCCAAGTGCAAATATAGCATGACTTGCACAATATTCAGGCTTGGGCTTTCAAGTGGCAAGTAATATACACGCCATACAAGTGCCAGGCAATGACTCGATTCTAGCGAATGCCCTTGACAGTCAATGGCACTGCCATCGCTGAGTCCCCCATAAGTAACATCATGGGATTTACCATTGATCAGAGAATGAATGAGCCATCCATATAAATACTGCAGCTACATTTACAGGTCAGAGACTCGAAGTCCTGCTGTGAACAAGTCCCAGATGTACGTCCACGATCCTAAAGGCACAGGAGAGGAGTTTTATGGAATGCTTTGAATTTGCCTGGAGGTGTGCAGCTCCAACACGCAAAAAGCTCGACATCATCTGTGACAAAGCAGCCCGCTTGCTTGGCGCCACATCGACAAATATCCTCTCCGCACAGCATCATCCCATAGTGACAGAATTGTGCACCATCCACAAGATAGATTGCAGGAACGCACCAATATCCTTTGACAGCACCTTCTAAACCCACAACCGCTAGCCTCTAGAAGGACAAGTGCAGCAGATGCATGGGAACACCAATATATTGCAGTTCCGCTTCAATATTCACACCATCATGTGCTGCAAAAAGAAGGAAGCTTATAAAAAAAGTGAACAGAAGGTGCTTTGTAACAAATCGAAGAAAAATATAAAGAGGGCTAAGAACAACTATTAAGATTTATTTTTCCGTGGCATATTAACAAGGAACAGCAAAGCATTGCACAGACACCCAGAAAACCAAAAGAAAACAGTCGGCTTTAGGGCAGACTCATGTAAGGGTGAATATGGTAAGCACTCTCTCTCTCTCTCTCTCTCGCTCGTTCTCCCTCTCTCTCTCTCTCCATATATCTCTCTAACTCTTTCTGGCTCTCTCCCTCTCTCTCTCTCTCTAACTCTGTGTCGTTTATTTCCCAATATATGTCTCTTTTTCCGCACTGACCTTTGGCCCTCAGATGCCGCCCGACCTGCTGAGTTATTCTTTCTCAGAAGTTTCTGTTTTTAATTCAGATTTCCAGCATCCGCAGAATTCTGTTTCTGTTTCCTTGTTTGTTTTTGCTTCATTTGAGTTTCTCTCTTCTCTCTCTCTCTCTTACTGTGCCAAACCTCTCAGTGAAAATTATTCATTTTTCATTTCTTTACCAATAGAAACGCTTCCATTGTAGCCCAGCAACCACATTGAGTACAGGGCATGAACTGAACTGAGCTTCTCCCCCTCCCCCAGGTTTTGGAATGACATTCCTCGACTTGAGAGCCTCCGTCAGTAGCTTCATGCCCTGTAAGAAGACAATGGTAATAGAAAAATACGAACAAGGAACAGGAGTTAGCCGTTCAGCCCCTCGGGTCTGCTCCTTCATATAACAAGTTCACGGCTCACCTGATAGTTACGTGTAATCTACATCCCCCTACCCTCCATAACCTCTCTCCTCCTTGCATGTCAAGAATCTATTCAGCCTTGCAATAATAAATATACATATATACATAGAGGCAAGTCCGGAGAACGCTGGGTGTCAAGTGACATTAAAGATGGATTAAGAAAAGGAAAACCTGCTTCAGTAAGATACCGAAGCTCAGTACGGCAGAGTCCCCAGGGTTGTATTAAAAGTGAAATGGGGATCTTACAATGGAAATGAGGAAAGCCAATGCAGTGCAAGAGAAAGCATCGGTAGGTAGAATAATGGAAAACCAAACGGGTTGTTTTAAAGTAAACAACGAGCAAAATAATAACTAGGGAAAGTGTGGGGCTTATTAGACGCCATAGTGGCCGAACATTCCTTGGATTTCTTCTGACACCTTCCTTATTTGCCGGAGCGACAGGGAATATTTCCAATTGTAAGGAGTGGAACACAAGTGTAGAAATCGCCGCACGTTTTTGATTAGGGCGCCTGCAATTATGCCAAATACTTCCTTTAAACAGCTGGAAGTAAACAATCCTGTCTTGGAGATTTTTCCCTCCCACTTGATAATAATTTCTCCATAACTATTACTTGTGCTAAAATTAAATTTGCCGAATCCCTGTTTCTGATGCAATTAAAATGTCATTGGGGTGCCTGACATGCTGAGCTCTTCCTCCACTGCAAACCCTGAAACAATGTAACTATTTTTCATGTCTGGTACTTTCTTATTTTTATTGACAGTAACAGATTATCAGATTTCAATTGGCCTGAATTGTTTTTGCCAACCCTGCTCGTCCTAATGTAATTGTACAATATTTGCGTGCTTATTCGAATAGCGCGTGTAACTTTATTTCCATAGCCTCACTTTCTGCAAGTTCTCCTTTTCTGGGTGTTTTGGCCAAGATCTACTGAGGGATGGGGATGGGGATGGGGGAAGGTGGAGGGAGCATGGGAAGGAAGACTAACTTTTTGATTCCGCAATCGGCAATGACCAGGAAATCGTTGCCTTTGATGATGGAAACAGAAGTAGGCAATGATTCCAAAAAAAGGATATTGTTTGCGCACTAGCAGGACATAAACATGCAGGAGCATGGGGATAGAGCAGCCGAACTGGGCTAACCGGGATTGTACAATAACTAGAATGGACTGGATGGGCCGATTTGAGTCGTGCTGTGTCCTAATGACTCTACGATGTAATTTCACTTCGGGTAACACTTTTTTCAGCTCCCCGAAATAAGACTCTCGGAACTGACATCCCTGGCTGTAAGCAACCATACATTACTGATGATTGTTTTAGGCTGTTCCGCACCACCCACCACAGAGAAGTGGCCTCACCTCCCCTGCCTAGACATGGACAAAAGGACCACAGCATGGCCTTGGGAACCCTCACTCATCCAAATTGCTCAATTTATTTTTATAGGCAACCCCGAGAGGAACACTCATCTTCAACCTACTTAGAATAAGTGCAGATCCCGTTTCTCCTGGACTGCATCTCTTAACTGTAACTCAGGGTTCCCTTCCCTAAGTTTAGCAAGCGATCACCGAGTGGAGCTCTTGCCTGAAGGCTTCATTTAGGCAAATGAGTTGTAGCAGGAAGTGAAACACCTTCCGCCCAAATAAATTCAGTGCGGGATGTCACTGTCCGTGTGTGTGTAATTATAAAAGCAGCACAATCTCGGAGATTCGGTACAGAAAACAAAAAGTCTAGCATCCTGATACTGACTCTGAGGAAATCCACCGAAGATGGAGAAAACTCTGATCTTGATGATAGCAGTACTAATGATGGCACAGAACAGACCTATTGCTGCACAGTCAACCGATTTATGGCTCCTTGGTATATTCTTATAAATTTCTCCGATCATTCAGAAGCCAGTGTTTGGATATTTTTTTTAAAACTAAGATTTTCGATTTGAGAATCAGGTTTTACTCTGCTTTATTAAGATGGTTGTTTGTGAGTCTGAAAGTTTTAATATTAACTCGTTCTAGAGGTTAATGCCCTGAATGTTCAGTCACTAGATTAGCAACTAGACGGAATTGTCAGTGTTGGGAGCTGTTCTAAGCAGAGCACCAATAAAAGGGCAGCGCCGAGTCGGTGGACCACATCCGGACGGGTCATTTGATTGGGAAACTCTGCAGTTGCTCCCAGTCGCAACCAGGGGTAACCACCAGTAGCTGCTCACGATCTCTGCTACCTGCTGAAATGTGTGAGAGCATATACTGTGTGTGAGGACAGGATCGGATGTCCCCTCAGTCCTGTTCCCTCCGTCAATTTCACGCATTCTCACTGCCCGTCTCCCTGGTGAAAAATTAGGAAATCGGAGGAAAACTGGAAATGATTGTGATAAAACTCCCGAGACATCAGTCAGCTTTCCATAACGAGGACAGGGAGGGAGATTTAAAAAGTTTCAGACAGGTTTATTTAATTCGATGTATACAGCGGCATTCACAGTGGTTGGTGTCTGGGAAAACACATTATGCCTGTAAGACAATTTACCTATTGTCACTCTGCATCTGCCGGGAACTGAGTGAACAAATATTGGATTGATTTCTCACTCAGCAGATCCATCCCACCACTGGGAGACTGCTGCACTGTTGAATGTGTAACGCTTTGTGTGAAAGATTAAACAGAGCTCCTGTCGAACTATTCATGGGACAGAGCATATCTGATCGATTGCTGAAAACCTGGCAGTTCTCCGTGTCCCTTCGATCAGCATCACCCTCCCAAACAACATGACCAGAATCTTCTCAGCCTATCAAATCTCCTGCTCTTTTTGAGAGAGTTTGTTGAAAGCTGATTGACCACATTGTATCATATATAACAGTCTCGGTCTTACACTAACTATCCATGGTCTATGAAACCCTTTGGACTCTTCGCCTGACAGGAAATGGTTTAGACAGAAATGTCAGGCCTTCCATTTCACTATCTCTGGTCTCAGAGTGTGGCTGTAATGGTGTCCACTTTGAGAAACACCCTTGGACTGCACTTCAGGGCGAAGCTTGAGCCTGTAGATGGCGATAGGAGGGAGGGAAGTGTGTTTTTGAATTAAAAATAAAAGTGTACAGGTTGGCGTTTTATTCAAAGTCATTCCCAATAACACAGAGAAACGCAGCATGGTGTTTTCCCATCGGCCTCGCTCTCTCTGGGTTCACAACGATCACTCAATTAATTATTCATTTTGGATTATAGCACGGGTTATGATCTCCCAGAGGACGGGAGGAACACTTTAAACTTCTCTGTGTGCCCCAGACAATATGACCTTCTTTAACTACCAGGGGCTTAAATGCTGCTTACCAGGAAAGTAACATCTGGTGATGGATTGCCGGCAGCCCGACCTCTCCATGTTCCTACTGAATGAAATCTTCGTCCCTGTAAAGCAGGCTCTCTTTGATTGTGTCAGTCCACCGACCCCTGACCCTGTATTTGTCCTTTCTGAATAATGGGCTGTACGATTAAATAAAATGACTGCATTAATCATTATTTCATTTCCTGTCTTCGTTCACTTTTGGACCAACGTGTCCCAGGACCAGGTGCCTGGGAAAGGAATGGCGCTGGTGGAAAAGGTAGGAATTATACGGTATGGGCAGTGGAATTCAATGTGGGGAATCTCTGAATGTTCTGAATAGCAGTTCCAGAAGGGCTGATATAAGGCAGGTGACTCCGAATGTCAGCACTCTGGCCATTTACGGAGCAAGATAGCACACAAATATCAGAGTGTAGCGCATGAGTTCAGGCGTAGAAGGGGACATGGAATGTAGGCCAAGGTTTGCGAATTGCTTCAGGAGGTGGGTAACGTTGTGATAGGGGATTTCAGCGGCTGAACGAATTGTTTAGGATCTAGTGGCTTGGCAGTTAGGAGCAGGATAAGGACATTGGGCCCATTCAGCCTGCTGTCCGATTTGATTACATCATGGTTGATCTGATTGTGGACTCAGCTTCTCATTCTGCCGATCCCGATAATCTTTGACTCCCTTTTTATTCAAGAATAACAACGGTCGTGGCTGCTGAAATATCGGTAGGATGGACATTATTTGCAGGTTATAACAACATCTCCTTTAGTTCCATTGAAGGAGCAGGGAAATTGAGCGCACGTTCCTCACTTCCAATGGTTTCATGGGAATTGACCGAGTTTTGCTGAAGGCAGCACTCAGACAGAACTTGGAACAGTTGGGCCTTCAGTTTGCAAATCCCAGTATCTACCAGCTGAGTGATCCGCGCTCCGTGCAGACTGAAGTTCTAGATATTTTCGAGACAGGAACCTTGCTCGTGTCAGGAAAACTAGAGAACCACTCCAGTACAGATACCGGCTCTGCAGATGGGAAAGAGTTTCAGGGCTGAGGATGTGAGTGAAAGTGTGGTGAATGCGCCAATAATGGGAAGGTCGTTTCACTTTGTGGGGAATCGTTTGGGTAGGAGGTGAAGTGGGATCAGAGTGTTGGAAATAGATTGTGTGAGTGGTGAAGTGTTATCAGAGGGTTTGGGCGAGATTCAGTGGGTGGGGAAGAGCGATCAGATGGTTGGGAATAATGTCAATGTGTGGGGAAGGATGATCAGGGTATT
Organism: Carcharodon carcharias; assembly: GCF_017639515.1. NCBI lineage: Eukaryota > Metazoa > Chordata > Chondrichthyes > Lamniformes > Lamnidae > Carcharodon > Carcharodon carcharias. Next base: position 71,506 of record NW_024470829.1, on the reverse strand, counting down.
AGGAAGAGTAACAGTGCGTGGGGATGAGGGATCTGAAGCTTGGGATGAGTTTTAGTGGGTAGTGAAGGGCGTTCAGACGGTTAGCAAAAGTTTCAGTGGCCAGAGAAAAACAATTCCATTGTTAGAATGGATTTTGAAGGGCGCCAACGGGCGATCAGAGTTTTAGGAAGAGTTTCAGTGCCTGGGGAAGAACAATAGAACAGTCGAATTGTTAGGATGGATTATTGAGGGGGCCAACGGGCGGTCAGAGGATTGGGAAGAGAGTCACTGCTTGGGAAAAGGCGACCAGAGCGTTCACAACAGATTTTGGTTGTGGGGAAGGGCGAGCAGAGGGATGGGAAGTTATTCACTGGGTGGCAAAGGGTGATCAAATGTTTGCAAAGAGTTTCACTGGGTGTGGAACGGGGATAAGGGGGGACGACAAGTTTTAGTGAATACAGAGTTGTTAACAGTAGGTGGAGAAGAGGGACAGAAGTGATGGAAGGGTTGTGAGCTTGTTGGGTGGTGCCGGGCTCCAGACGTGCTTCATGGGGTTTGGAAATCAAACAACGGGGTATAGCGCCTCCTCCTACGGTTTTCTTTCCCACTACTACTTTTCAAAGAAAGATATATTTCTTAACCCACAAACAAAGCAGCCAAAAACATTAAAGGCAATGGCGTCATCTTGAAGGGAAGTCGCTGCTGTCAGAAATACAGCAAATACATTTCACTGTTGTCCATTAAAGCAGCAAGAGGGCTGCGGGAAGTTGCAGGGTGGAGAGGAAGAAGCCGGGGTGAACCACCAGCTCTGTAAACACACTGACAGTCATTCAAATCTAATAATGTAATGAGAGGCCGCTGGCTTTGTAAACATTCCGTCTCCCCACACTATTAGAGTAGTGACAGTCCCTCGACTTTGTGAATATACTGACAATCTCTCCACTCTCTTAATGTCCTGACACCCACTGGCCCTCGAAAATTACTGAAAGTGTCCTACTTTATTGTTATAAAGACAGGCCACTTCTCTGTAAACATACTGACAGTCTCCCCATTCTTTTACTGTAGTGAAAGAACCCTCTTGCTATCAATGTAACGACAGGCCAGCCTCTCTATTAGTATAAAAAAACAAAACTGAATTATCTGGAAAAACTCAGCAGGTCTGGCAGCATCGGTGGAGAAGAAAAGAGTTGACGTTTTGAGTCCTCATGACCCTTCAACAGAACAGTTTCTTCTCCACCGATGCTGCCAGACCTGCTGAATTTTTCCAGGTAATTCTGTTTTGTTTTGGATTTCCAGCATCCGCAGTTTTTTTGTTTTTATCTCTATTAGTATATTGAGAGGCTAGTATCTTTATAACAATGCTGACTGCCAACCCCCCCCCCACCCCACACCCCACCCCCCTCCCCACCCCCCCCACCATGGTGACGGCCCCTGGGTCTGTAAACATACTGACAGTCTCCCCACTCTATTACTGCAATAACTTGCGAGCAGCTCTGTATAAATACTGACTGTTTCCCCCACTCTATAATTATTGTCGCAGGCTCAGGCTCTGCAAACATTCTAGCAGACTCCCCAGTCTATTACTGTAGAGCAAGAACCGCGGTTCTATCAAATAACCGACAGCCCAGCCTCTCTATTAGTATATTGACAGGTCCCCGACTCTTTAATCATACTCAAAGTCTCCCACTCTATTACAATAGTGACAGCCCCCCAGCTCTATGAACATACTGACATTCTCCCCACTCTCTTTGTGTAGTGACAGGTCCCCGAGTCTCTAAAAATAATGACAGCCTACGTAGCCTCTCTCTATAGATAGACCCTGGCTCTGCAAATAGACTGACAGTCTCTCCACTATATTAATATAGTGACAATTCCCCGGTTCTGCAAACACACTGAGTCTACCAACTCTATCCCTATCGTGATAGCCCCCGGCTCTGTAAACCTATTGGCCATCTTCCCACTCTATTAATATACTGACAGACACTTGGCACTGTAGATAATATGGCAGTCGGCGCCCAGGCTATTACTATAGTGACTGGCCCCCAGGTTTGTAAATATATTGGCAGCACGTTATTACTACAGTGACAGACCCTCAGCTCTACAAACATTCTCAGAGTCTGCCCAGTCTATTCATTTAGTGGCAAGACCCCTGCTCTGTACACATTGTGACATTCGGCCCTGTCTCTGACAACATTGAAAGGCCCTCTGCTCTGTAATTATTCTGACAGTCCCAACATTCAATTGTTGTACTGACAGGCAACCAGATCTGTAAAGTTACTGACAGTCTATCCACCCTATTCCAATAGTGGCAGAACCTGGGTCTGGAAAAATCTGGACGGGCTCCCCAGTCTATTATCACAGTGACAGTTCCCTGGCTCTGTAATATCTGACAGTTCCCCCCATTCAATTATTTAGCAGGCCACAGGCTCTCCAATGAGCCTTATGATCTGCCCTCTCCATTATGATAGTGATAGGGCCCTGGCTCTGTCAGAATACACTCAGTATACCCACTCTATTGCTATAGTGACAGTCCCTGGGCTCCATAAGCACCCTGACAGTCACCCCATTCTATTAATATAGTGACAAAATCCAGCTCTTAAACATTCTGGCAGTCTCTCCATTCTATTTCTATTGTGAGAGACCCCATGCTCTAAACATGCTGACTGTCTCTCCACTCTATTAAAATAGTGACAGGACCATGGCTCTGCAAAGATGCTGACAATCACAACACTCCATTATGATATTACAGTCTCTTCAGTCAATTCCTAGAGTGTCAGGCCCTGCCGCTGCAACCTGTGTGACAGTGTCCCCAATGTATTACTATACTGACAGGCCTCTGGTTCTGTAACCTGACTGAAAGTCTCCCCACTCAGTTACTCTACTGAGTGGCCCTGGTCTCTGTATCCTGAGTGACAGCCTCGTCAATCAACAACCATACAGAATCTCCCCCAGTCCTGTATAATGTGTGAGAATCTTCTGAACCAACTTATATGACAACTGTCCCCTGGCTCTGCAGCGTGTGTGAAACTCTCCCCAATTATTTGTTGCACTGATAGGGCCACTGGTCCTGAAGCCTGAGTGACAGACGCCCCATTCAATTAGTCTACTGACTCGCCCCGGCACTGTTACCTGAGTGACAGACTCCCCAATCAATTAGTCTACTAGCTCGCCCCAGCTCTGTCACCTGAGTGACGACTCCCCAATCAATTAGTCCACTGACTCGCGCCAGCCCAGTTACCTGAATGACCGTCTCCCCAATCAATTAGTCGACTGACTCGCCCCAGCTCTGTTACCTGAGTGACAGACTCCCCAATCGATTAGTCCACTGACTCGCCCCGGCCAGTTACCTGAATGACCGTCTCCCCAATCAATTATTCTACTGACTCACCTGGCTCTGTTACCTGAATGACTGTCTCTGAAATCAGTTAGTCTACTGACTCGCCCCGGCTCTGTCATCTGAGTGACCATCTCCCCAATCAATTAGTCTACTGACTCGCCCCGGCTCTGTCATCTGAGTGACCATCTCCCCAATCAATTAGTCTACTGACTCGCCCCGGCTCTGTCATCTGAGTGACCATCTCCCCAATCAATTAGTCTACTGACTCACCCCGGATCTGTTTTCTGAGTGACCATCTCCCCAATCAATTACTATATTTGCAGGCAGCAGGCTCTGTAACCTGAGTGACAATCTCCAAAAACAATTGTTGTACTGACTGGCTCCTTCCTCTGTAACCTGAGTGACAGTCTCCAAAATCTATTCATATAGAGACTGACCCCGGCTTCGTAGTCTGGGTTATAGTCTCCTCAATCAATGGCTACATATGACTGGCCAAAGTGTTTGCAGCCTGAGTGACCATCTCCCCAATCCATTCCAGTAGTGACTGCTCCACCAGCTCTGATAACTGAGTGACAGTCTCCCCAATCATTTATCTAATATAAATGGTCCATGGCTGTGTAACCTTGATGCAGTCTCTAGGAGTGCTTTACCAACAACTGTGGCACTAGCGATAAAATGATACAGAGAGAAATCTCACCGAGTGCCGTGATATTATATTCTTGTCTCTGCCAAATGTTGCACCTTCCTGAGTTCAGTGAGAGTGCTAATGTTCATAGTGTGTTTTTGATTATGGTTAATAATTAATTATGTGCTAATGATTTTTTGAATATAGCATAAAGTCACGACACTCAGCAGAGAGGGTACTGAGCTCCCTTTATGTGCTACACAGACTCCGAGGGGCGCTGTCTCACTGTCTCACCCATAGCCCAGTGGCCTCTCCCGCCCCCTCCATGCGATCAGCAACACCAGCTCTTTCTATCTCTCCTTATTTCCCCTCCTCTCTCTCTGTCTCTCTCTCTGTCTTTCTCTCTGTCTGTCCCTCTTTCCCTGTCTCTCTCTCGCTGTTTGACTTTCTTTTTCCTTATTATATATGCGTCATTAATCATTTTCCTGTTTACCAGAACCGATCATGTATCTGAGGAGTATTGGGAGATTCGCGTTAGCGCCTTCACAATATTCGCCTTCCGTTTTCTCAATCTATTCAGCTCAATCTCCTCTGGTCCTCGTGACGAGTCATCTACAGACAACTTATCGAATATATCACCTGTAAATATCTGCTTCACCTTTATTCAAGTAAATGGTACAACGCCATTCTCCTTCGCTATGCTTGTTGCGATATCTTCTTCCTTGGCAAAGCCAGATGCAGAAAAGTTATTCTGATTTCAGGCTTCTGCTTCCATGCGTGTAACCTATGTTCCAAAATTGCTGAAAGCGAAACTATGTATCAAAACTGGACTTTAGATTTGAATGAAGCGATCTTACCCTTCGAGCCTGCTCCGTCATTTGAGAAGATCATGGCTGAATATTGATGAAAAATAGTTACAAATTGCCATTTCAAATCAGGATGCACTGTTTTAGTCGCTAGAATCAAAACTCAGTTCCGAAATAGTAAAGGTTCACGCAAACATATCCAGTGGGGATTTCAGGAGTGTCCTCTTTATTAATAAAGCATTGATCAAATGAGCATTGCTCTTTGGATATGCGGCTGATAGGAGAATAATATTAAGATTCATAATATTATTTTTCTTTATTTGGAAAACAAGTTTATTAGTTGGGTTTGGATAGTTTGTGTGCGTGTTTTTTTTTGTTTGCCTGTTTGTGTGTGTATGTGAGCGTGTGTGTGTGTGTGTGTCTGTATGTGTGTGTGTGCTTCTGTACTAGTGTGTGTGTGTGTGTGTGTGTGTGTGTGTGTGTGTGCTGGTGTGTGTTTTTTGTCTGTATGACTGTGATTGATTTAATGAATTGGAGACAGCTGCTCACGAGGTTTGGAAGCATGAAAAAATGTTAGGGAGGTGTTTGAAATGACACATATGTAAACATGTCTGAAGCCTTAGAATGGAAGGTTTGAGGGGAATTTGCATTTGAAGATAAACCAGTGCAGTTGTAATTTCAAAGAGGAAGCAAGAGGTTCAAACCTAGCAAGTTTTTCCGCAGCAGTATGGTTACTTATCCCAAAGCTTTATGACATCATTAGTACCATGAAGCGTTTATATCATGGAAAAGGACATTTTCAAAGACATATGGGACAATTGAATTTACAGATTGAAAAGAGAGAAAACCTATAGAATGGGGAATGAAAAGCTATGTTGGGAGAGGCGCTGGGATATCCAGCCGAAGCTTACAAAACATCCTCGAGCCATGTCTTCATGATTCTGCTGCGTCCAGCCCTTAAAGGGGATAACTGAGCTGGCCTGTCTTTCCACATTTAAAATCTATTTTGGACTGTGGCCTTACAAGACGGCGGGCTCGGCAGTCAGGTTACTTAGGAATTTTGGTATTAACAATAGTATAAACCAACTGCTTGTTTTAGACATCTTTTCTTTTGTTTTTATTTAAATTGGAAACGTTAAAACTCTGAAATTCTAAATGGTTTCATTACCTATCAATTCAGTGTTCAGTCTTCTCGTTATGAATACAAATAACAAAACAGTTTGATTCGTGGAACCAAGTTTCTCCTTGTGGATTTGGGCCCGCCAGGCACACAGCCTCTGCCATGTCATAACAAGGTCAGCAGCAGAGAATGATTTAGTGGAAGATAGATGAGTTAATTTGGGAAGCCGGGAATATATCCAATGCCCGGGGCCCTCATGTGTGTGGGAATTGTCTCCAGCTGCAGCTCCTGGTAGCCCGGGTTTCGGAACCTAAGCAGCGGCGGGGAACAGTGTGGAACACTCGCAAGGCGGAGAGTATCATGGATAGCACGTATAGAGAGGTGCTCACACCGCAGGCTAAATGGCCACAGGCTGGAAGGGAATGGGTGACCATCAGGCAGAGAAAGAGGACTAGGTGGGCAACGCATGGATCTGCAGTCGCGATCCCTTTTTAAAACAGTTATACTGCATTGGATATTTTTAAGGAGAACTATCTCAGGGGGAAGCAGCAACAGCCAAATTTGTTGCACTCTGCTTGGTTCTGCTGCACAAGGGAGGAGTAAAAATTGTGGTAGTGCGATTGTTAGAAGTGATTCTATTGTAAGGGGATTAGGCCATCGTTTCTGTGGCCGCAAACGAGACTCCAGGATGATATGTTGCCTCCCTGGTGCTCGGGCTTAAGATATCTCAGAGCAACTTCAGGACATTCTGAAAAGTGAGGGTGAACAGCCAGTGGTTGTCGGTACAAACGATACATGTAAAAAGGGACATGGTTCTAAAAACAGAATATAGGGAGTTAGGAAGCTGAAAAGGTGGATCTCAATGGTCGTGCTGTCAGTGTTACTGCCAGTGTCACGTACTAGTCAGAGTAGAAATGGTGGGATATATCGGATGAACAGGAGGCTGAAGAGATGTTGAGAAGGGAGGGGTCCAGAATCCTGGGACATTGGGTCCGGTTCTGGAGGAGATTTGACCAATACAAACAGGATGGGTTACGCTAGGGCAGGAACGGGACTTATGTCCTAAAGGGAATATTTCCTCGAGTGGTTGGGGAAGGTTTAAACTAAAATGGCAGGGGAATGGGAACCTATGCAAGTGGCCAGAGCCAGAGAATCAAGGACAAGAACAAAATACATAAAGGGGAATAAAGATATCAATAGGCCCTCGAAATCAAGGACAAATTCAAAGTGAGCCTCAGTGAAATGGTGTTGGGGAAATTCATGGAATTGAAGGCCGCTAAATCTCAAGGTCCTGATAATCTACATCCCGGATTACATAAGGACGTGTCCCCAGAAATAGTGGGTGCATTGGTTATATAGACTCAGGAACAGTTCCGAAAGATTCGAGTGTAGCGAATGTAAACCCACTATTTAAAAAGGGAGGTAGAGAGCAAACAGGGGATTATAGGTCAGTTACCCTGACGTCAGTCGTGGGGAAATTCGAGAGTCCAATTTCAAATAATTAGTAGTATGCACTTGGAAATCAGTGGCAAAATCGGTCAGAGTCAGCATGCATTTACGAAATGGAAATCATGCTTGGAAATTTTCGAGGATTTCACAAGTAAAGTTGATGAAGGGGGTCCAGTGGATGTGGTTTATATGGACTTTCAATAGAGTTTCGACAAAGTCCCACATAAGTGTTTAGTGTGTAAAATTAAAATGCATGTGATTGGGGGTAGTGTATCCATATGGATAGCACACTTGTTGGCAGATAGGTTACAAAGTGTCAGAATAACCGGCACTTTTTTCAGAATGGCAGGCAGTGACTACTGGGGCACCGCAGGGACCGCTGCTGGGACCCCGGATATTCACAATGTATTTTACTGATTTAGATGAGGGAACTAACTGTTATATCTCCAAATTTGCTGGTGACACAAAATTGGGCAGTGGGGTCAGTTGTGTGGAGGATGCAGAGATGCCTCATTGTGATTTGGACAAGCTGAGTTAGTGGGCAAATACATGGCAGATGCAGTATACTGTGGATAAATGTGAGAGTATCTACTTTGTTTGCAAAAGCAGCAAGGCAGATTATTATCTGAATGACTATAAATTGAGAGAGGGGATTGTGCAACGTGACCTGAGTGTCCTCGTACACGAATCACTCAGTGTAAACATGCTGGTCCAGCAGGATGTAAGGAAGGGAAATGGTATGTTGGCCTTCACAGCGACATCATATGAGTACAGGAGTAGGGATGTCTTGCTATGATTAGACCGGGCCCTGCTGAGACCAATCCTGGAATATTGTGTGCAGTTTTGATTTTGTAATCTAAAGATGCATGTTATTGATATAACCAGAGTGCAGCTAGGATTTACCAGGTGACTCCTGTAATGGCGGCACTGAAATATGAGGCGCTATTGAATTGGATAAAAAAATAGAAACATAGATAATTGTTGCAGGAGTGGACCATTCAGCATTTCGAGCTTGCTCCGTCATTCATCCTGATCATAGCTGATTATCCAATCAATAGTCTGCTCCTGCATTGTCCATTCTCCATTGATTACTTTGTCCCCACATTCTCCTGAACTCCTGTAAGGTTAACCATCTTGATTCCTGGTTTGGTGGGAATGACATATCAGGAGATGTTGCGTCAGTTAGGACTATATTCAATGGAGATGATCGGCATGAGAGGCATCTCATGGTAAACTATAAAATTTGAACAGGGCAAGACAGGGTAGATGCAGGAAGGATGTTCCCCATGGAGGGGAGTCCAGAAGCAGGGGTCGCAGTCTGAGGATACTGTGTAGACCATGTAGGACTGAGATGAGGAGCTAAATTTTTCACCCAGAGAATGGAGAGCCAGTGGAATTCGCTACCACAGAAAGTAGTTGCAGCCTAAATATTGTATGTTTTCAAGAAGGAGTTAGATACAGCTCGTGGGGTGAAAGTGAACAAATGATAATAGTAGAAACTGGGAGCAGGCTCATGACTTGGGTGATCAGTCATGATCATAGTGAACGGCGGAGCAGGCCCGAAGTTCCGTATGGCCTATTCTTGCTCTTATTTTCTATGTTTTTATTTTTACATGTTCGTGTTGTGTGTGTGTGTGTGTGTGTGTGTGACGGCCTTTGTCAGACACGTGCATAGTACTCGGCTGCTGAGACTAATGGTGCACTTACTGAGGTGTTGTGGTGGCAACACCCGATCGTCTACTCTGCTGTTGACCTTTGCTGTCTTTTTCCTCCAAGGCTTCTGGAGGTAAATCTTGATTCACTCCCAAATATTTTGTGTTGGATCATTGTTTGGTTACTGGCCATCCATGCAGAGATGCTTTTGCTTTGGTATTCACGTTGTGGAAATGGAATAAACTGTATATCTTTTCAAAGGCCTTCCCGTTAGGCCGTGTGCTGTTAATCCCCGTCAACGTTGTTACCTTGAGGGGGACATGGACGGTCTCGTGTAACAGGTAGACAAGTGGCAGTTGGAATTTAATGCAGAGAAGTGTGAAATGATAAATGTTCGTAGGAGCAAAAATGGCGATGTTATAGAGGTGAAGATAAAATGAATAGCAATAAAGAAAAAACATGAATATAGGCAGAGGGGCCCTGGAGTGAACTTGTAAATGTAGTTGAAGATAACAGACGTAATGATGAAATGATGATTTTAAAAGGTACACAGAATGTGATAGATTATAATGTTGTTAAAATTATCCCGTACAAAACAATTTTGCCCTCCACTGGAGCAGTGTGTTCCTTTCTGACATCTCCATTTTATGCAGAACAGGAAGGTACAGGGGCTAAGTTGTTGGTTTCGAGAATTTCGCCTTTTGTCCGGAGAGAGGAAAATATTATGAGATTATTGGATAAGGGTGTTACACAATCCAATCTCATTGGAAAGCTGGCGAATCAAACGCACGTTTAACTCATTGGAAAGATGGGGAATCATGCTCAACACCTCATTGCAAAATATTTGAATCACACGCAAGAGCAACTGACGGAATGGGCAATAAAACTCCCAAGCTTATGACCAATCGTGGAGACCACACACACCGAACTGATGAGCAAACGTGTGAGTCACACCCACAGACTAAATTGGAAAAAGAGCGAGCTTCGACACTTTCTCTTCTCCAATCGAATCCACAATAGACTCTAGCAACTCAAGAACAGGTAAAACATCAATAAACCAGATACGGATAAACAAAGAAAACTCTTCGCGTTGCGCTTAAGCATACCCAATTGTTTATAATTTAATCAGCGTTACAGGTTCTATCTTTCATCCCTCTGCATTTAGCGATCAAACGGTATTATAGTGTCCATTACTAGAAGGTTGCTGGATTCATGTTCAGTTACGACACAAGCACCATTATTTTTTATCGTGACTGAGGCTAAATTCAGAGAAGACCTGATGAACGCGGGGAAATACACGTTGAAAATATCCGTCAGAATATTTAAATATGCTAATCAGAGGCAAACGTTTCAAAGCGTTTTCCTCGGCACATTCAGGAGAGAAAGTGCATTCTTTGGAGGAATTGCTTTTAAAACGAGCCTTCAAATATTGTAGAAAATATTGGTGGGAATGATTGATATTTAGCACAATGACAACATCGTTTACTCGTCATTCTTTATTCATAATATGCCATGAAATACAAGATGAAAGAATTCGTATACTGAACATAATTTAGTGTTTTCTTGTTTTGCAAAGAACAGATATTTGGATGAATAAATTTGAGCTGAAAGGATGGGACACCATTTCCTTCCTTGAATCGTTGCTTTGAATTAGAATGTAGTGGGAGAATATAAAAATGTTAACCCGCGACAAGCAGATTTTCATTAAAAATTGCGGGCTGATTAATATAATAAAGCGGTGATCGGTTCATGGTAAATCTTCTTTGTTTAAACTCATTTGGTGAAACAATGGAGAAGAGGGATGAGTATAATGCTTACTCAAGTGCAAACGGACCTCACAGGTTGTCCAATATGGTGACACATAAAAGAATGTTCACCACTGACGTGCATTGTTTTAAAGAGGGAACGGCTGTGTGGATACGATATTGGCTAACAGACAGATAACATCGAGAAGAGTCAAAGGATGTTCTTTTCCCCCCGAAACGAGCAGGCGGATTCCAATTCTGATCCTCTCGGTCTCGCTGATGGGACCGCTGCACGCGTGTTTGAGACATACAATTATTAATGGACGGAGGACAGAGTTTCAAAGTTTCGAGAGGCAACCTAATTAGTAACGTAATAAACAGGATGAAGCATAGTAGCATGTGACAGCGGGGCTTGTGACATGCAAGCGTCAAGTGAAATTCATTTAGGAAAAAGCGAAATATATATATATATATTTAAATCTGAAACATTAATGGACACAATATAAAGTAAATGTCACAGGTTTAAGGAACGCACCGGAGAGGAAGAAGTGGGGCTTCAACCTTTGAATTCCAGGGTTGAAACTGACTTCCGCACGCTCTCAGACAGTGTCTCCTAGAGTCAATGCAGTCGGATTGTAAATGCAAAACTTTCCCAGATGTTACCATTGATTACTTTGTCAGTAACATTAACTCGCTGCCAAATGATTCTTGACCCTTCTATCATTGAGTACGGAATTGCCATTCGTATGTTCACATGTTCCATTCACTTACGGAGGATACACGCGGCTCCCACTGTGCGTCAGGAGCAATGGCAGTGAATGTCTGAGGAATCAATAAAGTTGCATTGCATTGGATGGTGTCCGGCATCTCGAATCCTGTCGATGGCATTTACCCAGGATAGTGCAGACAGTGCAAAATCGTAAACCGCACCCGCGTGATCTGCCGCCGTCCAGCGCTCCAACACGGCCCTTGAACCACCCATGAATCGCCATTGGAAATTAGTGAGCCACTCGTAAAATGACACTATGACACCCAGATGAAAGCTTATGAACTAACACCCATTGCTCATTGGCTGGTATTTGAGGTGGTATCTATTTCCTCATTAGCACATTGTATTTTAAATAACAACACTCAGGTGTTTTGTATTGATTCAGTGTCTGAGTGGGCTGTTTGATAAGATTTTCTTAACTTAGTATCAGCCTGTTCGATTTCGATTAAAGAAGATGGGGGTGAAGATATCATTTACATTCTCTTTACGTTCATCGTTTTACTTTAGTTCTCAGAAATTAGTGGAGAAGAATTGCATTTCTAAGCTATTTCCCTCCTTTATGGCTTCTTCGCTTCTTTTCGAAGTCACATTGGGCCTGAGATCTCGTCACGACGAATCCATGAGGTTTAACACACTTTGCACATATTTTCTGCAATTTAAAAGGGGTTGCTGAGCCAGACTGATTTTCTTTTACTTCAATGGATGTGGGCATCGCTGGCCAGGCCAATGTTTATTATCCATCCCTCATTGCTGCTGTTCAGAGGACGGTTTACATTAAAATAGATTGGAGTCCCATGTAGGCCCGACCAGTTAAGGACGGTTTATTTCCTTTCCTAAAGGACATTGGTCACCAGATGGATTTCTGCAATAATCGCCAAAGATTTCAAGATCATCATTAGACTTTCAATTCCAGATTTTTATTGAATTCAAATTCCACAGTCCACTGTGCCAGAGTCCATCATCTGTAAAACCCGGGTCCCCAGACCAATACCCTGGTCGTCTGGATTACTAGTCCAGTGATAATATCCCAACGCCTCACCGCAAATTTCTCTCTGCACAATTAATCCACTAGATTGGTCTCCTGATCGGTCATCTAAAACTGCTCCGTGGGACGGGGTGCTTTAACGTGCTGACCGTGATCTTGGCTGAAAACGAGGACCCCATGACGGGGCGGGTGTGCGTGGTGGGGTGGGGGCTGCTGTGGCGGGACATGAGGCAAGAAAATGCACCGACCCATTCTTATCTCCATTAACTTCAGCACGACCATAAAACCCACTTGCCCTAACATTCCACCCCTTGTTCTGGGTCGCTGCCTGCAGCCTCCTAGACAGGACAACCCGGCCTACAGCATTCATTGAGCGGGATGACGGTCTGGAAACCGCCCGGTCCGCTAACTCGCAGCAATTGACGTTTTATCGGTGCGCACTGACCTGGGACCGTCAGTCAGAACCCACTGATCATGCACGAACATATGGTTCAGCCAGAATATTTCCAAAACCAAAAGTCTGCAGAAAAGGCTATCAAATTACTTCAGGGTGCCTGATCAAATTTCGCCTGCCAATTCACATATAACACATACTTAGCAAGAATATTAGAGTTATAACTTTCAAGACTATTGGCCAAGTGCTGGTAAATGGGATTAGGTAGTTAGCTCAGGTGTTTCTCATGATTAGACTTAGAATTCATGGACCGAATGGCCTTTTATGCCCTGTGTGATTCTGTGATTTATTTAAAATCATTCCTAATCCGTATGTGTGTTTAAAGCTGTTACCCGGGCTCGAAACATTGTATATTTGAATCATGTTCTTGTGCTTCATATTGAGATCTTTCAATTATTTTTGTCTGGTCTATTTTATTTTGTCGAACAAATAATTTAGTCTTTGCATTCAAAGTGTATCAGCAGACTCCTGTGAATTTGTTCAGTAACATTCCGTCACTGTTTAAAAAAATGTTAGGTTATATCAAGCCAGGTTCTAATATAGGATGTGGCTTAACAACTGAAATCTTCGACTGACATTATTTGGATATTGGTTTTAATCATCTCGAAAGATGAACAGACTATTTCACTGAATGATGATTCCATATTTGATGTCATCACTGGAAGGAATATAACTTAGATAAATTAGCATTCCAAAAATTTCAGTTACAGCTTGTTTTAAAAATATCAGTTATTTAAGGTTTTAAAAATGTCAGTTACACATTTTTTAAAAAAAGTTTGGGAATACAAATTTAAAAATATCCGTTATTTAAAGTTTCAAACAATGTCAGTTTTAGAATGTTTAAAATAAATGTCAGTTGCTGCATCTCAGAATTTTTACGAGACAGACAGAAATAGGCCATTTGTTCCTGGGTTTCTGTGCCAACTCTCAAAATCAGCATTATGACCTCGTTCATCTGCCCTCGTTTTTCCCGTACCCCTGCACATTGATTGGATTTGATTAATCATCTAAAGCGCTATGATTCCAGCGATTGTACCTGCCTCCACCTCACTCCCAGGCAGTGCTTTCCAAAGTATTTAGAAGCAACAAAATATCAGCTATAGAATCTTTCAATGAATGCCCACTAATTGAGTGTTTCAAAAATGTCAGAGAATGTATCAAAAAGCTCAGCGTAGACAATATTTCGTAATGTCATTTAGTGAATGTTGCAAAAATGTCACTTACAGAGTGTTTGAAACAAGTCTGCCCTAGAAGATGCCAGAAGTGCAAGGAAAAGATTTCTAGAAATATCACTGATAGAGAATTCTTTTAAAGTCAGTTATTGGTTGATTCAGAAAATATCAATACAAGTGCTTCTTTCCACAAACATCAATTAATAGAATGTCATGAAAGTCAGTTATTTAATGTTCTATAATGTCTGCTGTGCAGTTTTCATGAAAGTCTTTTGTAGCTTGTTTGAAAACATATTAGTTGCAGCATGTTTAAAAAAAAGTTAGTTTTGAAATGTTGCAAAAAGCCTCAATTGTCCACTGTTTAAAGAAATGTCAGCTTAAGACGCTTTCAGAAAATGTTGGTCACAGAGTGTTTCAAAGAATCTCAGAAAATGTATCAAAAATATCAGTTACAAAATGTCACAAAATCTCAGTTGTAGTTTGCCTCATATAATGCCTAATATGTTGCTTCAAAACTGTCAATTATTTAGTGTTTCAGAAAAATCAGTTACTAACTTTTTCAAAAATCTAATTAACAGAATGTTTCAAAAATGTCATTTCCTTAAATTAAAATACAAGTCAGGTACATAATGTTTCAAATTTGTCTGTTGTACAGCTTTTCAAAAATGTCAGTTATAATATACTTGAAAGAAATGTCAGACACAGAATGGTTCAAATAATATCAGTTTCTGAATGTTTGCATAAAGGTCAGTGTTACCATGCTTCAAAAATTTCAGTTGGAGAATGTCAGTCATGGAATGTTTCAGAAATTTTGGTTATTTAATGGTACAGGAATTTCATATTATTTCCCAAAATGGCAATTTTAGATTGTTTAAACGAAACAGTTATAGATTGTTTACAAAAAAATGGGCTATAGAGTTTTGGAGAAAAATAACAGCAGCATGGCATTTCTGAAAATGTCACTTAAAAACTGTTTAAAATATCAGTTACTTATTTGTTTTAAAAAGGCAATTATGTGTTACTTTTCCAAAATAAGGCCCACAGTCTTTCGAAAATAGGCAGATGTATCATATTTTGGAAAATGCCAATCACAAAATATTTCAGAAACATCAGTCACATTGTGTTTCAAAAATTTTAGTTGCACCACATTTACGAAATGTCAGTTATAGAATATTTAAAACAAATCACATAGTTTTTTTAAGATATGTCAGTTATAGAATGTTTTAGAAATGTCGGATTTTAAATATTTCATGGAAGTCCGTTATTTTTTATTTCATGAAATGTCATTTTTTGAATGGCTCAAATAGTTTGATAAAAACAAAAAAACTGCGGATGCTGAAAATCCAAAAAAAAAACAGAATTACCTGGAAAAACTCAGCAGGTCTGGCAGCATCGGCGGAGAAGAAAAGAGTTGACGTTTCGAGTCCTCATGGCCCTTCGACAGAACTTGCGTTCGAGTCCAAGAAAGAGTTGAAATATAAGCTGGTTTAAGGTGTGTGTGTGGGGGGGGCGGAGAGATAGAGAGACAAAGAGGTGGAGCGGGGGGGCGGGGGTGTGGTTGTAGGGACAAACAAGCAGTGATAGAAGCAGCTCATCAAAAGATGTCAACGACAATAGTACAATAGAACACATAGGTGTTAAAATTAAAGTTGGTGATATTATCTAAACGAATGTGCTAATTAAGAATGGATGGTAGGGCACTCAAGGTATAGCTCTAGTGGGTTTTTTTTATTTATATAATGGAAATAGGTGGGAAAAGGAAAATCTTTATAATTTATTGGGAAAAAAAAAGGGAAGGGGGAAACAGAAAGGGGGTGGGGATGGGGGAGGGAGCTTACGACCTAAAGTTGTTGAATTCAATATTCAGTCCGGAAGGCTGTAAAGTCCCTAGTCGGAAGATGAGGTGTTGTTCCTCCAGTTTGCGTTGGGCTTCACTGGAACAATGCAGCAAGCCAAGGACAGACATGTGGGCAAGAGAGCAGGGTGGAGTGTTGAAATGGCAAGCGACAGGGAGGTTTGGGTCATTCTTGCGGACAGACCGCAGGTGTTCTGCAAAGCGGTCGCCCAGTTTACGTTTGGTCTCTCCAATGTAGAGGAGACCACATTGGGAGCAGCGAATGCAGTAGACTAAGTTGGGGGAAATGCAAGTGAAATGCTGCTTCACTTGAAAGGAGTGTTTGGGTCCTTGGACAGTGAGGAGAGAGGAAGTGAAGGGGCAGGTGTTGCATCTTTTCCGTGGGCATGGGGTGGTGCCATAGGAGGGGGTTGAGGAGTAGGGGGTGATGGAGGAGTGGACCAGGGTGTCCCGGAGGGAGCGATCCCTACGGAATGCCGATAAGGGGGGTGAAGGGAAGATGTGTTTGGTGGTGGCATCATGCTGGAGTTGGCGGAAATGGCGGAGGATGATCCTTTGAATGCGGAGGCTGGTGGGGTGATAAGTGAGGACAAGGGGGACCCTATCATGTTGAGTTTAAATATTTAATGTTTCGAAGGTTAGTATTGGAATGGTTCAAAATTTCCCACTCTTGCAATAAGGAAAATTACACTCTGATTGTCGTAGGAAGGGTCAGGGTGCACAGAATTAAGAGTGCACAAGCAGATACAGCAATAGCTTCTGGATATACTTTAACATACATAATTAAATGTACTCTATATGAATGCAAACAACATTCGCAATGAGGTAAATTAATGGCAACACAAATAGAAGTAAACTGGTATGATATTTTTATTTGTCATTTCAGATATATACCCGCAGGCAACCATGACGTGGAGCTGATTGCTCAAGGGTTTTCGACATTTTGTAAGGATGGACAAAAAGTATAAGGAGGTGCGGTAGCGCTGTTAATAACGGATGAGGTACAATAATGAGATGATCTTAGAACTTAAGATCAGGAGGCTGAAACACATTGGGTGCAGCTGAGAAACAGAAAGGGGCAGGAAGCATGGTTGGAGTTGCAGGCAACAAAGAGTACTGTTAATGGAGGGTGCAGTGTTAATAAGGAAAGTGAAGATGGACATAGCAATAAAATGCAGTCATCAAGAGAGAGGTCAACATACGGATTTACTGGCAAAAGAATGCTACTGTCTAACCATGCCACAAAAGCATTCCTCTTGTAGTATCCATCAGAAATTATGGGACATCGCTTTGTGGAACCAACTATGGAACGGAGATAAAAACAAAAAAACTGCGGATGCTGGAAATCCAAAACAAAAACAGAATTACCTGGAAAAACTCAGCAGGTCTGGCAGCATCGGCAGAGAAGAAAAGAGTTGACGTTTCGAGTCCTCATGACCCTTCGACAGAACTTGAGTGAATCCAAGAAAGGGGTGAAATATAAGCTGGTTTAAGGTGTGTGTATTTTTGGGTAGGAGGTAGAAGCGGGCCATCCGAGGTTGGTCGACCATCAGGTTGGAAGCTGTGGGAGGAAGATCCCCAGAGAAGATGAGGTCAGTGACAGCTTTGGAAACAACCACACCTTAAACCAACTTATATTTCACCCCTTTCTTGGATTCACTCAAGTTCTGTCGAAGGGTCATGAGGACTCGAAACGTCAACTCTTTTCTTCTCCGCCGATGCTGCCAGATCTGCTGAGTTTTTCCAGGTAATTCTGGTTTTGTTATGGAACGGAGAGTTCACAACTGCTACTTTACATTGAGAAAGGGCAAATTAATAATCTGATTATAAAAGCGCCATTAAGGGAGCATGACCATAATAAAATCTAATGTTATATTTACTTGTAAAGTGAGGCATTTCAATCCGAAATTAGGGTCTTTAATCTAAATAAAAGCAACTGCTAAGGTATGAGGGGAAATCGGTTGTGACACACGGGAATTACAAAAAATGTATGAAATTAGCCATGTAATAGCATGGATTTAAAGAATGAATAAATTGTTTACAACAATTAACCATCCATTTGGGGCACAGGAAAACAGAACAGGAAATCTATTACACCTAATAAGATATGATAATGGATTTTTTTTTTACATAAAAGGTAGAGGCATATAAAGTGGAGAAATAAGTAATAACCCTGAGGAGTGGAAGGCTTTTAGAATTCAGCAAAGGAGAATTAATGACATAACAAAAGAAACATTGATAAGGAAGAGAAATTCAAAATTGTGGCTACGTTGGCGAGAACAATGAAGACACTTGGATACTTATTGAGAAAAGTAAAGTACTAGCAGTGAAAAATATTGGTCCATTACAGGAAATGAAAGGAGAATTTGTGACGGAGAGAAAGGAAACAGAAGGGAAAATAACCATAATATGTTTTTGCTCTTCACGGAGGAAGTTTTATAAAGAAAAATAAATTCCCAGAGATACGAGAGGACAAGGGACTGGTGAGAATGAGCACCTGTAAACACAAAGCGTGCAAAGAGCAAAATTTAAGAAAGCAGCGTGGCTAAAAGTTAACAAATTCCCAGGACCTGATGACCTACATGCCAGAGTGTTGAAAGAGGTGGTCGTAGATATAATAGTTGCAATGGAGTTATTCTTGCCTAATACCATGGGCTGTGCAATGGCTCCAACAATTCTGAAGGTCCAGAAATGTAACCCCAGTGATTATAGAAGGAGGGGCGAAGAAAATGGGGAACTGCAGACCGTTTTGCCTGACATCAGTGGTGCGGAAAAATTTAGAATATATGGCAAAATATATTTCAGCTGGACTGTTGGTAAATGAAACTGGATTGGGAAGAGGTACCATGGATGGATGATACGTAAATAATATTTGACAAACCTGTTAGAGATTTTCTGTAAGAAATGAAGAATCAGAATAGAAAGGGAGAATATTGGATGTGGTGCATTCGGATTTTCAGAAGGTTTTTGACATGTTTCCACGCAAGAGTCTATGATGCAACATTGGATATCATGGGATTGGGGTAATATATTGGCCTCATTGAAAAATTGAGAATGGGTTAACGAACAGAAAACGGAGACTGGGGAATAAACGTGTCATTCTCTGGTTGGCTGGATGTGGTTAGTGGGGTGGTGCAAGGAGCAGTTCCTGAGGCCCCTGCCATTCACGATGTGCTTCAGTGATTTGAATGTGGGAACTGCATGTGACATTTCCAAGTTTGCAGATGACACAAATCTAGGTAGGATTGTAAGTTGTGTGAAGGGATGCAAAGAGCCTTAAAGGGTCTAATGCAGCCGATGTAAGAGGGCAAGAGCATGGAGGACGCAATATAATATGGAAAATGCGAAGTTATCCAAATTGGTAGCTATCAAAATGCAGCGTATTTCTTAAAGGATGAGATATTGGGAACTGTTGGTGCCCAATTTAACCTGGGCGTCGTTGTTCTTCAGTCAATGAAAGCTAAAATGCAGCTGCAGCAAGAAACCGGGAAGCTAATGGTATATTAGATGTTATCGCAGGGGGGTTTGTGCAATTGAATACAGAACTCTCCTGTAATTGCATAAAGCCTTGGTGAGACCGCTCCTGGAGAATTACATGCAGTTTCAGGCTCATTTATATGGATTTAATTTTAATATTAAATTCTTAGGTTCTTTGCATTTTGTTTCAACTAATATTGATGGATTTTATCTGAACCACCTTTTAAATAGTTCAGGTGGAATTTCTGCCATTGAGGCTGTACATCACTTAGGCCATCTGAGAACAGGAAAGTAGCGACTTCCAAGAAACGTTTCCAAATGTCTTAAAAGGTGCCAAGGGACCCGTGATAAAGTGGTTGTAATTTGTTTTTATTATTTGGGAGAAAAATAAAAACAGATGTTCAACTCAGCTGTTTGAATTTATTGTAACTCCTTATCGTTCACTAAAAACAAAATTTATTATTTGGTTTTGGATGACTAACTGCTTACAATTTATTTTCCATATCTGTATGACTGAACAACTGTATTTTAAGTGGAATCAATTCCTTTCCTCAAATTTTGTTTGGGATCTTTATCAACATTTGATGATAATTGGTTTAGGCTGCATGGACATGGCATAGAATGTTTATGCCAGTTGTTTAAGATATTTTGTATTATTGATATGCAGATTTGGCTTGCCTGTGCAGCTGTAATCTGTATCTAAAGTAAATAGATCATTTGTTCAAAATAGAATGTAATCTTTTGAGTACTGAGTAAGTAATATCCATTTGTTTCAGACTCTAACTCAGATGCGAGCAGTCACAAAAGTGGTGTCCCACGTGATGCCCATCATCTGCAAGCAGTGGAAATAGGTCATTTGGACTATTTCCAACTAAGAGACCAAAATGGAAATAAAATTAGAAATGCAATTTGGAGTCTCAGATGTATAATTGACAGAATTTGACAGTTGCATCAGCAGTGTCGTTCTTCAGAGAAGGAGTTGAGCATCCCTTCTGAAACAGAGGAAGAGAGACTTCCTTTTGCTGTCAGCATTCAAGGAATCTGAGGCCATTGAATGGTAGATTTCTAAGCTTCCTTCACTGATTTCTGTTACGTAGGTTTAACATCACACTTAATGAATTCTACTAAACTCATCAATATGAGTCATTCATATTTGTTACGACAGGCACAACCAAGGGCTCATTGTTAAAAAATAAAAAATCAAACTTTCAGATTTGATTGAAAATTAATGTTTGGAACAAGTCGTTTTAAGTGAGATGTGTTTTTATTTGTGGGTGTTAGGAATAGGATATAAAGTTCAGTTTAATTTATGTTCTTTTTAATACGTGTGTGTTAAGAAAGGGTGATAACTGCATCTGATTTCATTTTAAGATTATGTGAGGCTGAGGTGGCAGTCCTCGGGCCCTCTTTGTATACATGCATTTCTAATAAGTGTTTATATTTCTTGAAGCGAATACCTCAATGACAAATGGTTTGGAATTTAGCGAAGGTAAAAGAAAAATAAATGATAGAGAAAAATAAACTGTGCTGCATTGTAGCAACAGAGGATCAGAGAGAGACCCACAGAGGCAATGGGACACTTGGAGGAGCAGTTTTAATTAATTGCAATGTGGATACAACAAAGTCAGTACGGGAAAAATGTGTCAGACTCGCTCTTGCTGGAAATCATGCCAGATTGTTAAGGAGCTCATATACATTGCTCTACAGTAAAACAATAGTGGATTTGGATTTAGTTTATGGACATCCCAATGGGGATACCAACTGTCCATTATCTTCAAGTGGATATTCAGAAGTCCACTGGGAAAGAGCCATCTTTTCAACTGAGCTGGCTTCACGCTGGATGTGGAAATAATGGCAGCTCTTCAATGGAGTCTACGGTCTGTAACTGCGGCAGTGATAAAATGGATATTCTGATTTTGAGCCAGTTACTTCATGGGGCTTGTGTTGAAATCTTTCCAAACTCTTTGTTGTCTCATGCAACATGTTCGATGCTTACTGTATAGTAAACGTGTTATCTTTTGTTTCATAAATAACGCAGCATGACCAGAACCTATTCCAGTAAATAAGCTCGACGGTTTAAAAAGAAAACAAATGGCCTATCAATCCATGTTCCATTCTGCAATCTGACTTGTCAAGTGAGGACATCAGCTGGGATCACAACAACCACTAACCCATAGAAATTTTCACATGGTTCCCACATCCCATGAATGAATTGCAGCAAAAGCGACAATCAGCTGATTCACTGCAGCCTGGCTGGAACTCAAGGGGAGATCTTTGTACTGCTGACGTCAAAGGGGTTATTCGTGTACCTCGACACGACCCCTCATGGCTGACATCACTGATAGCTGTGTCCCTCACCTGGGACAGGGAATTCCGACTAGAAACATGTCACGAGGTAGGAACGGACTTATATTGTATCACAGTTATTGTCACAGGCAAGCAACACAGTCTCATCACTGATGGAGAATACGGATTCTGTCATCGTAATACCTTGGAGTTGTGTGTATGTAAGTGCGTGCGTGTGTCCATGTGTCTGCGTGTTCGTTTGTATGTAGTAAGGCTGGTGTTAGGGGGTTCGGGTTCGAGAAGGAGGGTTAAGAATCTCATGGATCCTTTCCAGCATTGTGAAGATGTGCTAAATTGGCCTCTGAAATGGTCTGGGGAGACTTACAACATGTTGAGAGTTGCGCAGAAAAGACGTATTTATACAAAGCACAAAAATCGGCCTCTTCCATTCAAGTCAGCACGATAGTGAAACTCTGCAGGTGATTTTGCAGGTAAATAAGTGAACTGCGCATTTAGAAGGCATTTCAAAAATGCAAAAACGGAAACCCAACTGAACTGTAACAAACCCTGGACAGAGTCTCCGTGTACTCATGGGAACGCAGAGGGTGCGTTGAACGAGTTTACTTCAGTATGCCGTTCAAAAATTAACGGTTCACATGGCACTTGTAAATAAGACCTGGGAAATATCAACGTATCATTACAAGCTGACTCGTCCATCCATAGAGACAAATCCAATTGGTAAAAACGTAACACCATGAAGCATTTACTGAACATAAGCACGGGACTGAAATGGTGTAGTCATAGGCACATATGTGATATGTTGGAGATTTCCATTACATATCAATAGTCTAAAAGATCACTGGTGAATTTACTGGTATAAAATCATTATACGAATTTGATTCATTCCTTTGCAATTCATTGCAGATTTAAAGCATATTATCCTTTATTGTTACTCAGATTCTCGATATCTTTTAGTTCCTATAGAGCCACAGGTTTGACAGTTTACCTGCAGCCAGTCAAACTATTTAGAACAGTCTTTCATTTGGATATTTGAACACTGAAGGCCGCCTGTTGACCGAAGGTGTCTCTGCTGGCCTTAAACTCAATTGGATCCATCCTGTTAATTGCTGTTTCCCTGTATTACCTACAGGTTCTTTACTTTTGCTGTGTTCACTGTTCGAATAATGTTGACCTGAGAGTACTTGAGGTGAATATTTCGACATTCTGCTAAATCATTTTGTTAATAAATGACTTTGAACAGTGCCCGTCATCCTCCTGCAATACTTGAATGCTGTATTAATAAGAATAAATCACTGAATGGGATTCCTCATGCTGCAAGGAGCAATGGGACTTAGGAAACAAGAGCAGCAGGTCATTCAGCCCGTTGAATCTGCTCCAAAATTAAATTAGATAATGGGTCATCCTCTACCTCAAAACCATTACTCAGTACCATCAGCAACCGTTGCATACTTTAATGCCAACACATTTATCGATTTTTGTTTTAAAAATGCTCAATGGCTCAACTTTCACAGCCCCCTAGATTGTTGAATTCAAGAGGTTCACCACACTATAATTGACGGAATTGCTCTGCATCCCAGTCCAAAATGTTTTACCTCATATTCTGAGGCTTTGCCCTTATTCTTGAAAACCTAGACTGGGGTTAGAACCTTTGTGTATCTGACTGGCTGAGCAATTTAAGAATTTTATACGATTCAATAAGATTATCTATTATTCTTCTAAACTCTTGAGGGCACAGACACAGTCTCCGCTAACTTGTACCAAAGGATGTCAGCCTGGTGAACTTTCCTTGCACCCCTCCATGGTATGTATATCCTTCCTCAGTTCAAGTGGCTAAATCTGTGCAAAATATTCGTGCTGTTATCTCACCAAAGTTTAATGCAATTTCCACAAGCCATAATTACTCCTGCAATCAAAACCACTTGCAAGAAAAGCCAAGATAGCCCTTGCAATTCTAATTGCTTTCTTCACCTCATAGTTCATCCGTGACTGATGAACAAGAATATGGAAGTCAACATCCACATCAGCAATGACTATTTAGTAGTAATTACTCTGCATTTCTGACCGAAGTGGATAAATTCACACATGCTTCCCAATCTCACTCTGCCCAATTTTCTGCTACAACTATTTTCAAAACGATCAGTTACCACTCCAGTTAGCCTGCTAGGCTGCAGTGTCAATTTTGTTTCAAAGCGCGCATTTTCCCAAAGGCATTTTGGTACAATAAACCTGCTTTTGTATTTTTTTTCCCAGAACATTCATTATTCTGATGCCAATTGTTCAAGTTGTAAAAAATTTTCACATCGGTTTCCTCTCTGTTTCCATGCCATTATCCAGAGTGTCCCTTCATTTTGATGTTCCTGTTTTTGTTCTCCAAATATCAGGTGAGTGTGTGTAATTCACAGAGCATCCAGCAGAGGGGATGTAACAATGAAGGTGAGAGTGTGTATTTCAGAGAGCATCCAGCAGAGGGTATGTAACAGTGAATGTCAGTGTGTGTAATTCAGAAAGAATCCAGCAGGGGGTATGTAACAGTGAAGGTGAGTATGTGTAATCCAGAAAGCATTCTGCAGAGGGTATGTAACAGTGAAGGTGAGTGTGTGTAATTCAGAGAGCATCCAGCAGAGTGTATGTAACAGTGAAGGTGAGTGTGTGTAATTCAGAGAGCATCCAGCAGAGTGTATGTAACAGTGAAGGTGAGTGTGTGTAATTCAGAAAGCATCCAGCGGGGGGTATGTAACAGTGAAGGTGAGTAGGTAAACCAGGGCTACATTGCAGATTGATAAAATATCTGTATTTTAACCCTATACCTGTGGAAATTTGCACCAATGTCTCCTTTGTTGGGTCTTGCCCTTGTTAACCTGAATACTATTGAAAATGATGGGTAAACCTGTACCTATGGAATCTGCTGCTCCTGTCGTATACTTTTCCAATGATGTCCAACGTTATATTGTAAATGTTGTAAGTGTCTGATGAATGGGATCACATATTATCTAATGGTTCAGTCTGTAACATTGCAGCGAAGGAAGTCAGTGAAAGACAATCCATTGCTGTCAGCGCGTTTATCCCATTGCATGAAATCACCAGATTCAACATTTCAAATCAGGAATGAAACACCGCTTGATATCAGCAGGGGAAACTCTGCTATCAAACACCCTGAGTGGACAGAATGGGAGAAAGATCCCAACTGCAAGAAACTCTGGAATCCTGTGTAAATATCTTCTAAATGCTGATGGGCTCCAATGCATCCTGGAATGCCTGTTCTGTCTGCAGCTCCCTGTTTAACCAGAAAGGCAAAGTGCAATCTCAGAGGATCATGATTAGTGGTATGAGTTTTGCCACAGAGGGAGAGTCCAGCAAAGGTGTCTCACCACACTGACAGTGGCCCTCGCAGATCTGAGCTGTGAGCACACGATCGGTTTGAGTGGGAGTTGGGGAGATGAGGAGGTCAATGCAGAAATGAAGCTCAGAATTCACTCTCTTCACAGCTGGAAGCTGAGCAGAGCTGTCACTCGGTGAAGAAGGACAGAGCCTGCAGGCGATCTGGGGATAAAGTTGTGCAGCATTGTCAGTCTGGTCTCTGTAACACGGCAGAGAATGTTTGATATGAAAATGAGAATTGTAAATCTAACCAATGTGCAATTGTGTTGAAGTCCCTCAGACTGTCCCACACACAGTGGATTGAAAGAGAGTGAACTGTATTGCACTTTATGTCAATGTGGGTGCCATGTAGTGTGTCCCCACAGATTTCCTCAATAAAGTGTATTCTTTGCAAAGCTAGTTGCAGTTTCCAGCCTTGATTTCATTCAGTACAGGAGTGGATGTCTCTCTCAGTGTGTGTGTGCAGGAGTTGATGTCTCTCTCAGTGTGTCTCTGTGTGTACAGGAGTGGATGTCTCTCTCAGTGTGTGTGTGTGCAGGAATGGATGTCTCACTCAGTGTGTCTCTGCGTGTACAGGAGTGGATGTCTCTCTCAGTGTGTGTGTGCAGGAATGGATGTCTCTCTCAGAGAGTCTCTGTGTGAACAGGAGTGGATGTCTCCCTCAGTGTGTGTGTGTTCAGGGGTGGATGTCTCTCTCAGTGTGTGTGTACAGGAGTGGATGTCTCTCTCAGTGTGTCTCTGTGTGTACAGGATTGGATGTCTCTCTCAGTGTGTCTCTGTGTGTACAGGAGTGGATGTCTCTCTCATTGTGTGTCTGTGCAGGAGTGGATGTCTCTCTTAGTGTGTCTCTGTGTGTACAGGAGTGGATGTCTCTCTCAGTGATAAAAACAAAAAAACTGCGGATGCTGGAAATCCAAAACAAAAACAGAATTACCTGGAAAAACTCAGCAAGTCTGGTAGCATCGAGGGAAAAGAAAAGAGTTGAGGTTTCGAGTCCTCATGACCCTTCGACAGAACTTGAGTTCGAGTCCAAGAAAGAGTTGAAATATAAGCTGGTTTAAGGGGTGTGTGTGGGGGGCGGAGAGAGAGAAAGAAGTGGGGGGGGTGTTGGTGTGGTTGTAGGGACAAACAGGCAGTGATAGAAGCAGATCATCAAAAGATGTCAACAACAATAGAACAAAAGAACATATAGGTGTTAAAGTTGGTGATATTATCTAAACGAATGTGCTAATTAAGAATGGATGGTAGGGCACTCAAGATATAGCTCTAGTAGGGGTGGGGGGAGCATAAAAGATTTTTAAAAATTTTAAAAATAATGGAAATAGGTGGGAAAAGAAAAATCTATATAATTTATTGGAAAAAAAAGGAAGGGGGAAACAGAAAGGGGGTGGGGATGGGGGAGGGAGCTCACAACCTAAAGTTGTTGAATTCAATAGTCAGTCCGGATGGCTGTAAAGTGCCTAGTCGGAAGATGAGGTGTTGTTCCTCCAGTTTGCGTTGTGCTTCACTGGAACAATGCAGCAAGCCAAGGACAGACATGTGGGCAAGAGAGCAGGGTGGAGTGTTAAAATGGCAAGCGACAGGGAGGTTTGGGTCATTCTTGCGGACAGACCTCAGGTGTTCTGCAAAGCGGTCACCCAGTTTACGTTTGGTCTCTCCAATGTAGAGGAGACCACATTGGGAGCAACGAATGCAGTAGACTAAGTTGGGGGAAATGCAAGTGAAATGCGGCTTCACTTGAAAGGCGTGTTTGGGTCCTTGGATGGTGAGGAGAGAGGAGGTGAAGGGGCAGGTGTTGCACCTTTTGCGTGGGCATGGGGTGGTGCCATAGGAGGGGGTTGAGGAGTAGGGGGTGATGGAGGAGTGGACCAGGGTGTCCCGGAGGGAGCGATCCCTATGGAATGCCGATGGAGGGGTGAAGGTAAGATGTGTTTGGTGGTGGCATCATGCTGGAGTTGGTGGAAATGGCGGAGGATGATCCTTTGAATGCGGAGGCTGGTTGGGTGATAAGTGAGGACAAGGGGGACCCTATCATGTTTCTGGGAGGAAGGAGAAGGCGTGAGGGCAGATGTGCGGGAGATGGGCCGGACACGGTTGAGGGCCCTGTCAACCACCATGGGTGGAAAACCTCGGTTAAGGAAGAAAGAGGACATGTCAGAGGAACTATTTTTGAAGGTAGCATCATCGGAACAGATGCGATGGAGGCGAAGGAACTGAGAGAATGGGATGGAGTCCTTACAGGAAGCGGGGTGTGAGGAGCTGTAGTCGAGGTAGCTGTGGGAGTCACTGGGTTTGTAATGGATATTGGTGGACAGTCTATCACCAGAGATTGAGACAGAGAGGTCAAGGAAGGGAAGGGAAGTGTCAGAGATGGATCACTTGAAAATGATGGAGGGGTGGAGATTGGAAGCAAAATTAATAAATTTTTCCAAGTCCCGACGAGAGCATGAAGCGGCACTGAAGTAATCATCGATGTACCGGAGAAAGAGTTGTGGAAAGGGGCCAGAGTAGGACTGGAACATGGAATGTTCCACATACCCCATAAAGAGACAGGCATAGCTGGGGCCCATGCGGGTATTGTTCTATTGTTGTTGACATCTTTTGATGATCTGCTTCTATCACTGCTTGTTTGTCCCTACAACCACACCAACCACCCACCCCCCCCCCCCAATTTCTCTCTCTCTCTCTCTCTCTCTCTCCGACCCCCACACACACACCTTAAACCAGCTTATATTTCAACTCTTTCTTGGACTCGAACTCAAGTTCTGTCGAAGGTCATGAGGACTCAAAACCTCAACTCTTTTCTTCTCCGCCGATGCTGCCAGACCTGCTGAGTTTTTCCAGGTAATTCTGTTTTTGTTTTGTCTCTCTCAGTGTGTGTTTGTGCAGGAGTGGATGTCTCTCTCAGTGTGTCTCTGTGTGTCCAGGAGTGGATGTCTCTCTCAGTGTGTGTGTGTTCAGGATTGGATGTCTCTCTCAGTGTGTGTGTACAGGAGTGGATGTCTCTCTCAGTGTGTCTCTCTGTGTACAGGATTGGTTGTCTCTGTCAGTGTGTGTGTGTGTACAGGAGTGGATGTCTCTCTCATTGTGTCTCTGTGTGTCCAGGAGTGGATGTCTCTCTCAGTGTGTGTGCGTTCAGGAGTGGATGTCTCTCTCAGTGTGTGTGTACAGGAGTGGATGTCTCTCTCAGTGTGTGTTTGTGCAGGAGTGGATGTCTCTCTCAGTGTGTCTCTGTGTGTACAGGAGTGGATGTCTCTCTCAGTGTGTGTGTGTACAGGAGTGGATGTCTCTCTCAGTATGTGTGTGTTCAGGAGTGGATGTCTCTCTCAGTGTGTGTTTGTGCAGGAGTGGATGTCTCTCTCATTGTGTCTCTGTGTGTACAGGAGTGGATGTCTCTCTCAGTGTGTGTTTGTGCAGGAGTGGATGTCTCTCTCAGTGTGTCTCTGTGTGTACAGGATTGGATGTCTCTCTCAGTGTGTGTGTGTGTTCAGGAGTGGACGTCTCTCTCAGTGTGTGTGTACAGGATTGGATGTCTCTCTCAGTGTGTCTCTGTGTGTACAGGATTGGATGTCTCTCTCAGTGTGTCTCTGTGTGTACAGGAGTGGATGTCTCTCTCAGTGTGTCTCTGTGTGTACAGGAGTGGATGTCTCTGTCAGTGTGTGTGTGTGTACAGGAGTGGATGTCTCTCTCAGTGTGTCTCTGTGTGTCCAGGAGTGGATGTCTCTCTCAGTGTGTGTGTGTTCAGGAGTGGATGTCTCTCTCAGTGTGTCTCTGCGTGTACAGGAGTGGATGTCTCTCTCAGTGTGTCTCTGCATGTACAGGAGTGGATGTCTCTCTCAGTGTGTGTGTGTGTACAGGAGTGGATGTCCCTCTCAGTGTGTTTCTGTCTGTACAGGAGTGGATGTCTCTCTCAGTGTGTCTCTGTGTTTGGGTGCCTGGGTACATCCCAGAGAGTACAGAGCCCTCGGGGATGAGCCTGGGCAGAAACCAATGCAGCTTGATCCAGGTTTGGCAGCATCGGTGGAGAAGAAAAGAGTTGAAGTTTCGAGTCCTCATGACCCTCCCTGGACATGGTTTAGAAAGTTTCGGCTTGAGCCTCAGGTCCCACGTGTGATGTCTTAGTTGGTTGCTGTGGTGTCAGCATCCCTTCACATCCAACAGGAGAGCAACAGTATGAAAATAGAGGAGGAATGGAATTAATAAATTAGAGAGAGAGAGAGAGAGTAACCCAGTGTGAAAATAGAGGAGGAAATTAATTAATAAATTAGAGAGAGAGAGTAACCCAGTGTGAAAATAGAGGAGGAAAATAATTAATAAATGAGAGAGAGAGTAACCCAGTGCGGAAATAGAGGAGGAAATTAATTAACAAAGTAGAGAGAGAGAGTAACCCAGTGTGAAAATAGAGGAGGAATGGAATTAATATATTAGAGAGAGAGAGAATAACCCAGTGTGAAAATAGACCAGGAAAATAATTAATAAATTAGAGATAGAGAGAGTAACCCAGTGTGAAAATAGAGGAGGAAATTAATTAATAAATTAGAGAAAGAGAGAGAGAGAGTAACCCAGTGTGAAAATAGAGGAAATTAATTAATAAATTAGAGAAAGAGAGAGAGAGAGTAACCCAGTGTGAAAATAGAGGAGGAAATTAATTAATAAATTAGAGAAAGAGAGAGAGAGAGCAACCCAGTGTGAAAATAGAGGAGGAAATTAATTAATAAATTAGAGAGAGAGAGAGAGTAACCCAGTGTGAAAATAGGCGAGGAATGGAATTAATAGATTAGAGAGAGAGAGAGAAGAGAGAGTAACCCAGTGTGAAATGGGAGGAGGAAATTAATTAATAAATTAGAGAGAGAGAGAGAGTAACCCAGTGTGACAATAGAGGAGGAAATTAATTAATAAATTAGAGAGAGAGAGATTAACCGAGTATGAAAATAGAGGAGATATGTAATTAATAAATGAGAGAGAGAAGAGAGAGAACCAGAGTGAAATTAAAGGCAGAAAGAAATTAATAAATTAGAAAGGGAGACGCAGTGTGAAAATAGAGGAGACATCCACTCCTGTACATACAGATCCCCCCCATTTTATAAACAGAGAAGGGATCTCCTTCCATTTTATAAACAGAGAAGGGATCTCCCTCTATTTTATAAACAGAGAAGGGATCTCCCTCCATTTTATAAACAGAGAAAGGATCTCCCTCCATTTTATAAACAGAGAAGGGATCTCCCTCCATTTTATAAACAGAGAAGGGATCTCCCTCCATTTTAAAAAACAGGGAAGGGATCTCCCTCTATTTTAAAAGGAGAGAAGGGAATCTCCCTCCATCTTATGAACAGAGAAGGGATTTCCCTCCATTTTATAAACAGAGAAGGGATTTCCCTCCATTTTATAAACAGAGAAGGGATCTCCCTCTATTTTATAAACAGAGAAGGGATCTCCCTCTATTTTATAAACAGAGAAGGGATCTCCCTTCATTTTATAAACAGAGAAGGGATTTCCCTCCATTTTATAAACAGAGAAGGGATTTCCCTCCATTTTATAAACAGAGAAGGGACCTCCCTACATTTTAAAGATCGAAATCTCTCTATCTTCTCTCACTTCTGCTCTCTCTCTCTTTCTCCCCATCCCTTTGCTCTCTCTCACCTGTCTGTGTCTATCTCTCTCTCTTCCCAATTCTTTCTCTGCCTATTGCCCTGTTTCTCTGTCTCTCTCACTCTCTCTCCTTCCCTCTTACCCAATCTCTCTCACATAGAACCATAGGAAAGTTACAGCACAGGAGGAGGTCATTCGGCCCATCTTGTCCATGACACCCAGGTGTCCTTTCTAATCCCACCTTCCTGCACCCGGCCCATAGCCCTGCAGCTTACAGTGCTTAAGGTGCAGATCCAGGTACTTTTTAAAACAGTTTAGAGCTTCTGCCTCTTGTCCCACCTCTTTTTCTCTCTCTCTCTACATCTCACTCAGTCCCTCTCTCTCATTCCTGTTTTGTTTCTCCCTCTCTCACCCCTTCTCAGTCCTTATCTCTCTCTCCCACCCCATTTCTCCATTTCTCTCTTGCCCTCTCTCTCTTTGTTTCTCTCTCTCAACCCACTTCTTTATCTTACACTCGCTCTCAACTCTGTCTTTCTACCCCTCTCACCCAATCTCTTTTTCTTTCACTCAGTCACCTCTCTCTCTCGCCCTGTCTCTCTCTTTCTCTCACTCCATCTCTCTCTCACCCTGTCTCTCTCTCTTCCTCTCATCTCTCTCTCTCACCCTGTCTCTCAATCTCTTGCCCTGCCACTCTCTTTCTCTTGCTCCATCTCTCTCTCGCCCTGTCTCTCTATCTCTCACCCCCTGTATCTCTCTTTCTTTCACTCCATCTCTCTCTCACCCTGTCCTTTTTTCTCTCACCCAGTCCCTCTCTGCCTCTCTTTCTCTCACTGTGTCTCTCTCTCACTCTCTCACAATTTCCTGCTCTCATCCTCTCTCTCCCTCTCCCACTGTCACTATCTCTCTCTTTCTCTCTCTCGCCCTGTCTCTCTCTCTCACTCTATCTCTCACTGTTCCCCTCTCGCCCTCTCTCTCTCTCCCTCTCCCACCGTCCCTTTTTCTCTCTTGCTCTCTTGCCCTGTTTATCTCTCACTGTCCCCCTCTCGCCGTCTCTCTCTCTCCCACTCCCACCATCCCTATCTCTGTCTCTGTCTCTCTCGCCCTGTCTCTCCCTCTCTCTTTCTCTCTCTCTCTCTCTCACCGAGTATCATTTGAGCCAAAATTGGATGTGAAGCTGAAGGGAAAATATTTCCAGAGTTACAGGGAAAGGGCAGATGAGTGAGACCATCGACACCTTTCTTGCAGATGGTTGACAGCAGCTCGATGGGCTGAATGGCCTCCTTCTCTGTTGTAAGTTTCTGTGATACACAAACAGGTTAACTTTTCAGTCTTGAATAAGCTTTATTCTTTCCTCCATTGTGGGTTCCAGCACTTCCACATCACAATTTAGGGAAAGGATCTCCCTCCATTTTTCAGATGGAGAGAGAATATCCCTCCATTTTAAAGATAGAGATAGGATCTCTCTCTCACTCTAACCCATCACTTTTTCGTTCACACAATGGCCTCTCTCTCTCTGTCTCTCACTCCACAACTCTCTGTCGCTCTCCATCCCTCTGCCTCCGGCCCCGTGTCTCTGTCGTTCTGCCTCTGGCTCACTCTGTATCTCTCATGCCTGTGTCTCTCTCTCCCTCTCTCTCTCTCACACTGTCCCTCTCTCCCTCTCTCTCATCCTCTCCCACCGCCCCTATCTCTCTCTTTCTCTTGCTCGCTATGTCTTTCTCTCTCTCTGTCTCTCTCCCTGTCGCTGGCTCTGTCTCTTTCTCTCCCTCTCGCCCTCTTTCAGTCTCTCTCTTTGTCTCTCTCTGTCTCTCTGTCACACTCTATCTCTCTCTCTCACCATATCTCTCTCTCTCTCTACCTCTCTCGCTCTCTCAGTCACTCTCTCTATGTCTGTCTATCTCTCACTGTCTGTCTCTCTCTCTGTCTCTCTCTCTCTCCCGCTGGCTCTCTCTTACTCCCCCTCTCGTTCTCTGTCAATCTCTGTCTCTCTCTTTGTTTCTCTCTCTCTCTGTCACACTCTATCTCTCTCTCGTCATCTCTCTCTCTCTACCTCTCTTGCTCTCTCTCAGTCTCTCTCTCTGTCTGTCTCTCTCTGTCTGTCTGTCTCTCTCTATATTATATCAATCTGCAAAGGAGCCCTGGTTTACCTACTCACCTTCACTGTTACATACCCCCTGCTGGATGCTTTCTGAATTACACACACTCACCTTCACTGTTACATACCCTCTGCTGGATGCTTTCTGTATTACACACACTCACCTTCACTGTTACATACCCTCTGCTGGAGGCTTTCTGAATTACACACACTCACCTTCACTGTTACATACCCCCTGCTGGATGCTTTCTGAATTACACACACTCACCTTCACTGTTACATACCCCCTGCTGGATGCTTTCTGAATTACACACACTCGCCTTCACTGTTACATACCCCCTGCTGGATGCTTTCTGAATTACACACACTCGCCTTCACTGTTACATAAACAAAAACAGAATTACCTGGAAAAACTCAGCAGGTCTGGCAGCATCGGCAGAGAAGAAAAGAGTTGACGTTTCAAGTCCTCATGACCCTTCGAAACGTCAACTCTTTTCTTCTCCGCCGATGCTGCCAGACCTGCTGAGTTTTTCCAGGTAATTCTGTTTTTGTTTTTGTTTTGGATTTCCAGCATCCGCAGTTTTTTTTTGTTTTTATTTCACTGTTACATACCTCTGCTGGATGCTCTCTGAATTACACACACTCACCTTCACTGTTACATACCCTCTGCTGGCTGCTTTCTGAATTACACACACTCACCTTCACTGTTACATACCTCCTGCTGGCTGCTTTCTGAATTACACACACACACCTTCACTGTTACATACCCTCCGCTGGCTGCTTTCTGAATTACACACACTCACCTTCACTGTTACATACCCTCTGCTGGATGCTTTCTGAATTACACACACCTTCAATGTTACATACGCTCTGCTGGATGCTTTCTGAATTACACACACTTTCACTGTTACATACCCTCCGCTGGTTGATTCTGAATTATACACACTCACATAGGTAAAAACAAAAAAGATAAAAACAAAAAAACTGCGGATGCTGGAAATCCAGAAGAAAAACAGAATGACCAGGAAAAACTCAGCAGGTCTGGCAGCATCGGCGGAGAAGAAAAGTGTTGACGTTTTGAGTCCTCATGATCCTTCAACAGAACTGAGTGAATCCAAGAAAGGGGTGAAATATAAGCTGGTTTAAGGTGTGTGTGTTGGGGGGGCGCGGTTTGGGTGGGGGGAGAGAAATGGAGGGGGTGGCGTGGTTGTAGGAACAAACAAGCAGTGATAGAAGCAGATCATCAGACCTCTCTGTCTCAATCTCTGGTGATAGACTGTCCACCAATATCCATTACAAACCCACCGACTCCCACAGCTACCTCGACTACAGCTCCTCACACCCCGTTTCCTGTAAGAACTCCATCCCATTCTCTCAGTTCCTTCGCCTCTGTTGCATCTGTTCCGATGATGCTACCTTCAAAAACAGTTCCTCTGACATGTCCTCCTTCTTCCTTAACTGGGGTTTTCCACCCACAGTCGTTGACAGGGCCCTCAACCGTGTCTGGCCCATCTCCCGCACATCTGCCCTCACGCCTTCTCCTCCCTCCCAGAAACATGATAGGGTCCCCCTTGTCCTCACTTATCACCCAACCAGCCTCCGCATTCAAAGGATCATCCTCCGCCATTTCCGCCAACTCCAGCATGATGCCATCACCAAACACATCTTCCCTTCACCCCCCCTATCGGCATTCCGTAGGGATCGCTCCCTCTGGGACACCCTGGTCCACTCCTCCATCAACCCCTACTCCTCAACCCCCTCCTATGGCACCACCCCATGCCCACTCAAAAGATGCAACACCTGCCCCTTCACTTCCTCTCTCCTCACCGTCCAAGGATCCAAACACTCCTTTCAAGTGAAGCAACATTACACTTGCATTTCCCCCAACTTAGTCTACTGCATTCGTTGCTCCCAATGTGGTCTCCTCTACATTGGAGAGACCAAACGTAAACTGGGCGACCGCTTTGCAGAACACCTGCGGTCTGTCCGCAAGAATGACCCAAACCTCCCTGTCGCTTGCCATTTTAACACTCCACGCTGCTCTCTTGCCCACATGTCTGTCCTTGGCTTGCTGCATTGTTCCAGTGAAGCCCAACGCAAACTGGAGGAACAGCACCTCATCTTCCGACTAGGCACTTTACAGCCATCTGGACTGAATATTGAATTCAACAACTTTAGGTCTTGACATCCCTCCTCCATCCCCACCCCCTTTCTGTTTCTTCCCCCTTCCTTTTGTTTTTTTCCAATAAATTATATAGATTTTTCTTTTCCCACCTATTTCCATTATTTTTAAATATTTTTAAATCCTTTATGCTCCCCCCAACCCCACTAGAGCTATACCTTGAGTGCCCTACCATCCATTCTTAATTAGCACACTCATTTAGATAATATCACCAACTTTAACACCTATGTGTTCTATTGTTCTGTTGTCTGTGACATCGTTTGATGATTTGCTTCTATTACTGCTTGTTTGTCCCTACAATCACACCAACCCACTACACTTCCCTCCCCACACCCAAAACCAGCCCCTCCCCCCCAACCCCGGCCACCTTAAAGCAGCTTATATTTCACCCCTTTCTTGGATTTACTCAAGTTCTGTCAAAGGGTCATGAGGACTTGAAACGTCAAAGCTTTTCTTCTCCGCCGATGCTGCCAGACCTGCTGAGATTTTCCAGGTAATTATGTTTATCTTTTGGATTTCCAGCATCCGCAGTTTATTGTTTTTATCTCTGAACACTCAAATCCCACAAACAATGAACACAAACACAACCCAATAACTCTGAACTGTCAAATCCCACTATCACTGAACACACACAGCCCACTAACTCTGATCTCTCAAATCCCACTAACACTGAACACAAACACAGCCCAGTAAATCTGAACTCTCAAATCCCACTCTCAGTGAACACACACACAGCCCACTAACTCTGAGATCTCAAATCTCACTCTCACTGAACCCACACAGCCCAATAACACTGAACACTCAAACCCCACTATCAGTGAACCCACACAGCGCACTAACTCTAAACTCTCAAATCCCACTATCACTGAACACACACAGCCCACTAACTCTGAAATCTCAAATCCCACTCTCAGTGAACCCACGCAGCCAAATAACTCTGAACTCTCTAATCCAACTATCACTGAACACACACAGCCCACTAACTCTGAACTCCCAAATACCACTAAAATTTACCGACACAGCCCACGAACTCTGAACTCTCAAACCCCACTATCATTGAACATAAACACAGCCAACTAACTCTGAAACCTCAAATCCCACTCTCAGTGAACCCACAGAGGCCACTAACTCTGAACACTCAATACCCACTATCACTGAACCCACACAGCGGACTAAATCTGAACAAACACAGCCCACTAACTCTAAACTCTCAAATCCCACTATCACTGAACACACACAGCCCACTAACTCTGAATTCTCAAATCCCACTATCACTGAACACACACAGCCCACTAACTCTGAATTCTCAAATCCCACTAACACAGAACACAAACACAGCCCCGTAAATCTGAACTCTCAAATCCCACTATCACTGAACCCACACAGCCCCCTATCTCTGAACTCTCAAATCCCACTATCACTGAACCCATGCAGACCACTAACTCTGAATTCTCAAATACCACTAAAATTCAGATACACAGCCCACAAACTCTGAACTCTCAAACCCCACTATCACTAAACACACACAGCCAGCTAACTCTAAACTCTCAAATCCCACTAACACTGAACACACACAGCCAGCAAAGTCTGAACTCTCAAATCCCACTATCACTGAACCCACACACAGGCCACTAACTCTGAGATCTCAAATCTCACTCTCACTGAACCCACACAGCCCAATAACACTGAACACTCAAACCCCACTATCAGTGAACCCACACAGCGCACTAACTCTAAACTCTCAAATCCCACTCTCACTGAACCCACACATCCCACTAACTCTAAACTCTCAAATCTCACTCTCACTGAACCCACACATCCCACTAACTCTAAACTCTCAAATCCCACTATCACTGAACCCACACATCCCACTAACTCTAAACTCTCAAATCCCACTCTCACTGAACCCACACATCCCACTAACTCTAAACTCTCAAATCCCACTCTCACTGAACCTACACAGCCAGCAAACTCTGATCTCTCAAATCCCACTAACACTGAACACAAACACAGCCCACTAACTCTGAACTCTCAAATCCAGCAATCACTGAAACAGTCAGCCCACTATCTCTGAAATCTCAAATCCCACTCTCACTGAACCCACACAGCCAGCAAACTCTGAACTCTCAAATCCTACTATCACTGAACCCACACAGCCAACTATCTCTGAACTCTCAAACCCCACCATCACTGAACACACACAGCCCACTAACTCTGAAATCTCAATTCCAACTATCACTGAACACACACAGCCCACTAACTCTGAAATCTCAATTCCAACTATCACTGAACACACACAGCCCACTAACTCTGAAATCTCAATTCCAACTATCACTGAACACACACAGCCCATTAACTCTGAACTCTCAAATCCCACTATCACTGAATGCACACAGCGCACTAACTCTGAACTCCCTAACCCCTTTATCACTGAACCCACACATCCCACTAACTCTAAACTCTCAAATCCCACTATCACTGAACCCACACATCCCACTAACTCTAAACTCTCAAATCCCACTCTCACTGAACCCACACATCCCACTAACTCTAAACTCTCAAATCCCACTATCACTGAACCCACACAGCCAGCAAACTCTGATCTCTCAAATCCCACTAACACTGAACACAAACACAGCCCACTAACTCTGAACTCTCAAATCCAGCAATCACTGAAACAGTCAGCCCACTATCTCTGAAATCTCAAATCCCACTATCACTGAACCCACACAGCCAGCAAACTCTGAACTCTCAAATCCCACTATCACTGAACCCACACAGCCAACTATCTCTGAACTCCCTAACCCCTTTATCACTTTACCCACACAGCCCACTAACTCTGAAATCTCAATTCCAACTATCACTGAACACACACAGCCCACTAACTCTGAACTCTCAAACCCCACATCCAGTTCAACATGCAATCAAACCAGCACCTTTAATACAAACATCAGCTTTTGAACAGCCATTCCCTCGGTTATCAGTGGATTCTGTAGATCGATTTCCCAACTAGAAAGCAAAGCATCAGTATATCCTTACCAGCATAAATGTCACACCCCGATTTCCTGAAGCTATCCCTTTAAGGACAATTACAGCTAAAGGAACTGCAAAAGGTAACTCTGTTTTTCACTCATTATGGCCTACCAATTATAATACATTCTGACCAAGGTCCTAACTTCATATATAAAATTTTCCAGGACATAATCAGAAATTTGGGTATCAAATAACTCAAGCCTATCATGTACCACCCACAGACACAGGGAGCTTTAGAGAGACAACATCAGATTCTCAAAACCATGATGAACACTTATTGCCATGAATACTAGGAGGAAGGGGGCAAAGGATTAAATTTCTCACTACTTGCTACCAGAGATTCTCTGAACAAAGCTGCTGCTTTTACTAATCCATTTGAATCGATCTCTGGTCATGAAATAACCATTAGAAGTGATTAAGGAAAAGCTCCTGGAGCAGAAAGAGACATCCCCCATGTTGGATTCAGCAGACTAATGGAAAATAATTGAAGAAACAAGTCAGAATCCAGCACATGTGATTCAGAGCAGAGTAACAGTAAGGAGGCAAAATCCGGAAGTGGAGATTGTAAACAGAGTAAAAGTAAAGAGGGAGCAAAACTGACCAAATCTAAATCTAAGAGTCCAGAACGAAGTAAAAGCAGAGAGTGAGGTAAGCGGACCAAAACAAAATCTAGAAGCCGAGATCGAGGACAGAGTAAAGGCAAAGATCGAGGGAAAAGCGACAAATCTGAAGCAAATATAGGGTAACAGAAAAAGCAAATAAAGAGGAAAACCTGCGAGGTCCAGAAGCAGAGGCAGGGAACAAAAGCACAAATAAATCACCTGTTAAATCCAGTAGCAATGATGCAGAACAGGGCAAGAGTAAGGATCATGAAAAGAAAAAAGAGTCAAATTCAAAAGCAAGGAAAGGCACACAAGCAGGAGCAAAGAAGGTCAAAGGAGCAGAGATAAAGAACAGGAAACAGAGGGTGATAACAAAGAAAAGCCAGTCTACACTGACCATACTCCGCTGGTGTCCGTTGAAAAGTTTAAAACTCCAAAAGTGAGACTGTTTGGATGGAGTCTATAGTTTCAGCCATCCAACGTAAAGATTGCTCACCTTGTCGGTAAAGATTATATGATTACAGATGCTTGGTACCAGGTGAAAAGTACTGAAATAATTTAACGGGATATGAAATGCTTCAGATTATACAAGGGGGGAGAGGAATGAATAGGTGTCAGTCTCATGTTTTGTTGTCTAATGCCACATACCTTGTGATGAAACACATTTTTGACATGGCGTTTCATCCCTTTTAAGGATGGAGTCTTGTGAGGAACCTATCATTATATTCTTATTTATTTCTGTGAGATTGTGGTTCTAAAAATTGGCTGTGGCTTTACAAACTAGCATGGCTGCAGTTAAAAGACATATTCACTGGAACAGGATGAGGAATATACAATGTGCCTCTCTCCTGGAGCAGAGTGTGCCAGTCTAGAGAAAATGTTGGCGGAAAGGGGCCATTAACTAAGTAAAACTGCCTAGCAGCAACATTTTAATTGGCTCCTGATCAGCTGATGAAGGTGTTGTGTGATAACAGTGGGCAGAGAGATCCTAGCCTGCAAAGAGAAGACACCTAACATCTCTCTCTCTCCTGTGTGAAAGATTCAATTAAATCTACAAGGCTAGCTAACTGGCTTTCCTTCATATCCCTGTAACCTGCTCTCTCTGAAGAGCACCTGTCAAGAGCAAAAGGCAGCAATCACCAGCAGAGACATTGATAAGCAAGTTTTCAAACTTTGAACTGCAGGCTGAAAGTGCTGGAAGACCGTCTCGTGTTATTGATAATGAGCTGCCAGGAATTCGGGAAGACATCAATCAAAATCAATCTATCTGACCCTGTAATCTGAATTGGTGATATTGACCAGTTTAAACTCACCTTTGAAGCCCATGTTTTGTAAGTCTTATATGTGTGAGTGTGTTTGTGTCTAGGGGTTAAGGAGGCAGAGAGCTTAATCTATAGAGTTAAAAGTTAGCAGCTCATACTTCTTCCTTTTGCCACTGGCTAGTACAATCCTTAATATGCAGTTATTTACTTGGTAAGTTTCTAAACCTGGTGTTTGTATTCTGTTAACAAAAATTAAACAGCTGGGTAGAATAGGGCAACTTGGGGGTCTAATCAATGTCTAAAAAGAGCAACACAATCAACAACAACCTCAACATTGATAAACATACCAGCAAAATCAACAACAACTTCAATATTGAAGAACACACCAACAAAGTCAACAACAAACTCAACATTGAAAAACACTAACAAATTCAACAACAACCTCAACATTGATAAACACACCAACAAATTCAACAACAACCTCAACATTGATAAACACACCAACAAATTCAACAACAACCTCAAAATTGATCAACACACCAACAAACTCAACAAGAAACCCAACATTGAAAAACACCAACAAACTCAACAAAAACTTGAAAATTGAAAAGCACCAAAAAACTCAACAACGTCAACATTGAAAAACACCAACAAACTCAACAACAACCTCAACATTGAAAAACAACAACAAACTCAACAACAACCTCAACATTGATAAACACACCAACAAATTCAAAAACAACCTCAACATTGATAAACACACCAACAAATTCAACAACAACCTCAACATTGATAAACACCAACAAACTCAACAACTTCAATATTGAAAAACACCAACAAATTCAACAACATCAACATTGAAAAACACCAACAAATTCAACAACAACCTCAAAACTGATAAACACACCAAGAAATTCAACAACAACTCCAACATTGAAAAACAACAACAAACTCAACAACAAATTCAATATTAAAAACACCAAGAAACTCAACAACAACCTCAACATTGAAAAACACCAACAAAAACCTCAACATTAAAATACAACAATAAACTCAACAACAACCTCAACATTGATAAAAACCAACAAATCCAAAAACCACAACATTGATAAACATAAAAGCAAACTTAACAAAATCCTCAACATTGATAAACACACCAACAAACTCATGAACAACCTCAAAATTGATAAACACACCAACAAATTCAACAACAACCTCAAAATTGAAAAACACCAACAAACTCAACAACAACCCCGACACTGAGAAACACCAACAAACTCAACAACAACCCCAACATTGAAAAACACCAACAAACTCAACACATTCAATATTGAAAAACACCAACAAATTCAACAACAACATCAACATTGAAAAACACCAACAAATTCAACAACAACCTCAAAACTGATAAACACACCAAGAAACTCAACAACAACACCAACATTGAAAAACAACAACAAACTCAACAACAAATTCAATATTAAAAACACCAAGAAACTCAACAACAACCTTAACATTGAAAAACACCAACAAAAACCTCAACATTAAAAACCAACAACAGACTCAACAACAACCTCAACATTGATAAAAACCAACAAATTCAAAAACCACAACATTGATAAACATACCAGCAAACTCAACAACATCCTCAACATTGATAAACACACCAACAAACTCAAGAACAACCTCAACATTGATAAAAACAGCAACAAATTCAACAACCTCAACATTGATAAACACATCAACAATTTCAACAACAACCACAACATTGATAAACACCAACAAACTCAACAACAACCCCAACATTGAAAAACACCAACAAACTCAACAACTTCAATATTGAAAAACAACAACGAATGCAACAACAACATCAAGATTGAAAAAAACCAACAAATTCAACAACAACCTCAACTTTGAAAAACACCAACAAACTCAACAACAACTTCAATATTAAAAACACCAACAAACTCAACAACAACTTCAACATTGAAAAACATCAACAAAATCAACAACAACCTCAAAATTGATAAACACACCAACAAACTCAACAACAACCCCAACATTGAAAAATATCAACAAACTCAACAACAGCTTCAATATTAAAAACACCAACAAACTCAACAACAACCTCAACATTGAAAAACACCAACAAAATCAACAACAACCTCAACATTGAAAAACACCAACCACTTCAACAACAACCTCAACATTGAAAAACACCAACAAATTCAACAACAACCTCAAAATTGATAAACACCAACAAACTCAAAAACCACAATATTGAAACACACCAACAAACTCAACAACTTCAACACTGAAAAACAACAACAAACTCAACAACAACCTCAACATTGAAAAACACGAACAAAATCAACAACAAAATCAATATTGAAAAACACCAACAAACTCAACAACAACTTCAACATTGAAAAACAGCAAGAAACTCAACAACAACCTCAACATTGAAAAACACCAACAAACTCAACAACAACCTCAACATTGAAAAACACCAACAAAATCAAGAACAACCTCAACATTGAAAAACACCAACAAACTCAAAAAAAACCTCAACATTGAAAAACACCAACAAAATCAACAACAACCACAACATTGAAAAACACCAACAAACTCAACAACAACGACAACTTGATAAACAAACCAACAAAATCAACAACAACCTCAACATTGAAAAACACCAACAAATTCAACAACAACCTCAACATTGAAAAACACACCAACAAACTCAACAACAACCCCAACATTGAAAAACACCAAAAAACTTAACAACAACTTCAATATTGAAAACACCAACAAAATCAACAACAACATCACCGTTGAAAAACAGCAAAAAAGTCAACAACAACATCAATATTGAAAAACACCAAAGAACTCAACAACAAACACAACAGTGAAAAACACCAACAAAATCAACAACAAATTCAATATTGAAAAACATCAACACATTCAAAAACAACTGCAATATTGAATAACAGCAACAAATTCAACGACAGCCTCAACATTGAAAACACCAAAAAATTCAACAACAACCTCCACATTGAAAACCACCAACAAATTCAACAACAACCTCATCATTGATAAACACCAACAAATTCAAAAATGTCAGCATTGAAAAACACCAACAAATACAACAACTACCTTAATATTGAAAAACAACAAGAGATTCAACAACAACCTCAACATTGAAAAACACCAACAAATACAACAACAATCTCAACATTGAAAAACTCCAACAATTTCAACAACAACCTCAACATTGAAAAACACCAAGAAATTCAACAACAACCCCATCATTGTAAAACACCAACAAATTCAACAGTGTCAACTAGCAACAAAAACAACAAACGCAATATTGAAAACCACCAACAAACTCAAAAACTTCAATATTGAAAAAAACCAACAAACTCAACAACAACCTCAACATTGATAAACACCAACAAATTCAAAACCAAATCATTGATAAACATACCAACAAACTCAACAACAACCTCAAAATTGATAAACACACCAACAAACTCAACAACAACTTCAACATTGAAAAACACCAAGAAACTCAACAACAACCTCAACATTGAAAAACACCAACAAACTCAACAACAACCTCAACATTGAAAAACACCAACAAAATCAAGAACAACCTCAACATTGAAAAACACCAACAAACTCAAAAAAACCTCAACATTGAAAAACACCAACAAAATCAACAACAACCACAACATTGAAAAACACCAACAAACTCAACAACAATGACAACATTGATAAACAAACCAACAAAATCAACAACAACCTCAACATTGAAAAACACCAACAAATTCAACAACAACCTCAACATTGAAAAACACACCAACAAACTCAACAACAACCCCAACATTGAAAAACACCAAAAAACTCAACAACAACTTCAATATTGAAGACACCAACAAAATCAACAACAACATCACCGTTGAAAAACACCAAAAAAGTCAACAACAACATCAATATTGAAAAACACCAAAGAACTCAACAACAAACACAACAGTGAAAAACACCAACAAACTCAACAACAACCTCAAAATTGAAAAACACCAACAAAATCAACAACAAATTCAATTTTGAAAAACAACAACACATTCAAAAACAACCGCAATA
Source organism: Carcharodon carcharias (assembly GCF_017639515.1). Classification (NCBI taxonomy): domain Eukaryota; kingdom Metazoa; phylum Chordata; class Chondrichthyes; order Lamniformes; family Lamnidae; genus Carcharodon; species Carcharodon carcharias. The sequence goes on along the minus strand of NW_024470829.1, from coordinate 27,486 downwards.
TTGAATAACAGCAACAAATTCAACGACAGCCTCAACATTGAAAACACCAAAAAATTCAACAACAACGTCAACATTGAAAACCACCAACAAATTCAACAACAACCTCATCATTGATAAACACCAACAAATTCAACAATGTCAGCATTAAAAAACACCAATAAATACAACAACAACCTCAATATTGAAAAACACCAAGAGATTCAACAACAACCTCAACATTGAAAAACACCAACAAATACAACAACAATCTCAACATTGAAAAACACCAACAAATTCAACAACAACCTCAACATTGAAAAACACTAAGAAATTCAACAACAACCCCATCATTGTAAAACACCAACAAATTCAACAATGTCAACCAGCAACAAATTCAACAACAACCGCAATATTGAAAACCACCAACAAAATCAAAAACTTCATTATTGAAAAACACCAACAAACTCAACAACAATCTCAACATTGATAAACACCAACAAATTCAAAACCAAATCATTGATAAACACACCAACAAACTCAACAACAACTTCAACATTGAAAAACACCAACACACTCAACAACAATCCCATTGAAAAACATCAACAAACTCAACAACAACCTCATCATTGAAAAAGACCGACAAAATCAGCAACAACTTCAATATTGAAAAACAACAACAAACTCAACAACAACCTCAAAATTGATAAACAATCAACAAACTCAACCACAAATTCAGCATTGAAAAACACCAAAAAATTCAACAACAACCTAAATATCGATAAACACCAGCAAACTCAACAACAACCACAACATTGAAAAAATGACAACAAATTCAACGTCTTCAATATTGAAAAAAACCAACAAATTCAACAACAACATCACCATTGAAAAACAACAAAGTCAACATCAACTTCAATATTGAAAAACACCAAAGAACTCAACAACAACCACAACAGTGAAAAACACCAACAAACTCAACAACATCCTCAAAATTGAAAAACAGCAACAAAATCAACAACAACTTCAATATTGAAAAACACCAACAAATTCAACAACAACCGCAATATTGAATACCACCAACAAATTCAATAACATCCTCATCATTGATAAACACCAACAAATTCCACAATGTCAACATTAAAAAACAGCATCAAAATCAACAACAGCCTCAACATTGAAAAACACCAACAAAATCAACAACAACTTCAACATTGAAAACCACCAATAAATTCAACAACAACCTCATCATTGATAAACACCAACAAATTCAACAATGTCAACATTGAAAAACACCAACAAATACAACAACAACCTCAATATTGAAAAACACCAACAGATTCAACAACAAACTTAACATTTAAAAACACCAACAAATTCAACAACAACCTCAACATTGAAAAACACCAGCAAATTCAACAACAACCCCATCGTTGAAAAACACCAACAAGTACAATAACAACCGCAACATTGAAAAACACCAACTACTAAAACAACAACCCAGAATATTGAAAAACACCAACAAGCTCAACAACAAACTCAATATTGTAAAACAACAACAAACTCAACAACAATGTCAACATTGAAAAAAATCAATAAAATCAACAACCTCAACATTGAAAAACAAAAACAAACTCAACAACAACTTCAATATTAAAAACACCAACAAACTCAACAACAACCTCAACATTGAAAAACACCAACAAACTCAACAACAACCTCAACATTGATAAACAGCAACAAATTCAAAACCCACAACATTGATAAACATACCAACAAATTCAAAAACAACCTCAACATGGATAAACACACCAACAAACTCAACAACAACTTCAACATTGAAAAACAACAACAAACTCAACAACAACCCGAACATTGAAAAACACCAACAAACACAACAACAACCCCAACATTGAAAAACACCAACAGACTCAACAACAACCTCAACATTGATAAACACCAACAAAGTCAAAACCCACAGAATTGATAAACATAGAAACAATCTCAACAACAGCTTCAACATTGACAAACACACCAACAAATTCAACAACAACCACAACATTGACAAACACAACAACAAATTCAACAACAACCTCAACATTGATAAACACGAACAAACTCATCAACATCCCCAACATTGAAAAACACCAACAAATTCAACAACTTCAATATTGAAAAACACCAACAAACGAAACAATAACCTCAATATTCGAAAACACCAAAAAATTCAACAACAACCTCAACATTGATAAACACCAACAAACTCAACAACAACTCCAACATTGAAAAACGCCAACAAACTCAACAACTTCACTATTGTAAAACACCAACAAATTCAACAACAACCTCAACATTGAAAAACACCAACAAATTCAACAACAACCTCAAAATTGATGAACAAACCAACAAACTCAACAACAACCTCAACATTGATAAACTCACCAACAAACTCAACAACAACCTCAACATTGATTAGCACCAACAAATTCAACAACAACCTCAACATTGATAAACACCAACAAATTCAAAAACCACAAAAATGATAAAAGTAACAACAAATTCAAAAACAACCTCAACATTGATAAACATACCAACAAACTCAACCAGAACCTCAACATTGAAAAAGAAAGACAAAATCGATAACAACTTCAATTTTGAAAAACAGCAACAAACTCAACAACAACCTCAAAATTGATAAACACACCAACAAAATCAACAACAACCTCAACGTGGAAAAACACCAACAAACTCAGCAACAACCTCAACTTTTAAAAACACCAACAAACTCAACAACAACCTCAACATTGAAAAACACCAACAAAATCAACAACAACCTCAACATTGAAAAACACCAACAAACTAAACAACAACCTCAACATTGAAAAACACCAACTAACTCAACAACAACCTCAAAATTGATATACACACCAACAAACTCAACAACAACCATAACATTGAAAAACACCAACAAACTCAACTACAACCTCATCATTGAAAAAGACCAACACAATCAACAAAAACCTCAACATTGATAAATATCAACAAAGTCAAAACCCACAACATTGATAAACATAGAAACAAACTCAACAACAACTTCAACATTGACAAACACACCAACAAATTCAAAAACAACCTGAACATTGATAAACACACCAACAAACTCAACAACAAATTCAACATTGAAAAACACGAAAAAAATCAACAACAACTTCAACATTGAAAAACAACAATAAACTCAACAACAACCCCAACATTGAAAAACATCAACAAACTCAACAACAACTTCAATATTAAAAACACCAACAAACTCAACAACAACCTCAACATTGAAAAACACACTCAACAACAACCTCAACATTGATAAACACTAACAAATTCAAAAACCACAACATTGATAAACATATCAACAAACTCAACAAACATATCAACATTGATAAACGCACCAACAAACTCAACAACAACCTCAACATTGATTAACAAACCAACAAACTCAACAATAACTTCAACATTGAAAAACGCCAACCCCGACTCAACAACATCCCCAACATTGAAAAACACCAACAGACTCAACTACAACCTCATCATTGAAAAACACCAACAAAATCAACAAAAACCTCAACATTGATAAACACCAACAAAGTCAAAACCCACAGCATTGATAAACATAGAAACAAACTCAACAACAGCTTCAACATTGACAAACACACCAACAAATTCAACAACAACCACAACATTGATAAACACACCAACAAATTCAACAACAACCTCAATATTGATAAACACCAACAAACTCAACAACATCCCCAACATTGAAAAACACCAACAAATTCAACAACTTCAATATTGAAAAACACCAACAAACTAAACAATAACCTCAACATTCAAAAACACCAACAAATTCAACAACAACCTCAACATTGATAAACACCAACAAACTCAACAACAAGCCCATCAATGAAAAACGCCAACAAACTCAACAACTTCACTATTTTAAAACACCTACAAATTCAACAACAACCTCAACATTGAAAAACACCAACAAATTCAACAACAACCTCAAAATTGATAAACACACCAACAAACTCAACAACAACCTCAATATTCAAAAACACAAACAACATCAGCAACAACTTCAATATTGAAAAAAACAAACAAACTCAACAACAACCTCAAAATTCATATACACACCAACAAACACAACAACAAACTCAACATTGAAAAACACCAACAAATTCAACAACAACCTCAAAATTCATATACACACCAACAAACACAACAACAAACTCAACATTGAAAAACATCAACAAATTCAACAACAAACTAAATATCGATACACACCAACAAATTCAACAACAACATCAACATTGAAAAACACCAACAAATTCAACAACATCCTCAAAATTGATAAACACACCAACAAACTCAACAACAACCCTAACATTGAAAAACATCAACACTCAACAACAACCCCAACATTGAAAAACATCAACAAACTCGACAACAACCTCAACATTGATAAAGACGAACAAATTCAAAAACCACAACATTGATAAACAAACCAACAAACTCAACAACAACCTCGACATTGATAAACTCACCAAGAAACTCAACAACAACCTCAACATTGATTAGCACCAACAAATTCAACAGCAACCTCAACATTGAAAAACAACAACAAGCTCAACAACAACCTCAACATTGATAAACACCAACAAATTCAAAAACCACAAAATTGATAAAAGTACCAATAAACTCAAAAACAACCGCAACATTGATAAACACACCAACAAACTCAACCAGAACCTCAACATTGAAAAAGAAAGACAAAATCAATAACAACTTCAATATTGAAAAACAGCAACAAACTCAAAAACAACCTCAAAATTGATAAACACACCAACAAAATCAACAACAACCTCAAAATTGAAAAACACCAACAAACTCAACAACAACGTCAATATTGAATAACTCCAACAAACTCAACAACAACCTCAACATTCAAAAACACCAAGAAACTCAACAACAACCTCAACATTGATAAACACCAACTAACTCAACAACAACCTCAAAATTGATATACACACCAACAAACTCAACAACAACCCCAACACTGAAAAACACCAACAAACTCAACAATAACCTCATCATTGAAAAACACCAACAAAATCAACAAAAACCTCAACATTGATAAACATCAACAAAGTCAAAACCCACAACACTGATAAACATAGAAACAAACTCAACAACAACTTCAACATTGACAAACACACCAACAAATTCAAAAACAACCACAACATTGATAAACACACCAACAAATTCAACAACAACCTCAAAATTGCTAAACACCAACAAACTCAACAACAACCCCAACATTGAAAACCACCAACAAACTCAAAAACTTCAATATTGAAAAACACCAAAAAACTCAACAACTAACTCAACATTGAAAAACACCAACAAATTCAACAACAACCTCAACATTGAAAAACACCGAAAAATTCAACAACAACCTCAACATTGAAAAACGACAACAAGCTCAACAACTTCATTATTGAAAAACACCAACAAATTCAACAACAACCTCAACATTGAAAAACACCAACAACATCACCAACAACTTCAATATTGAAAAACACCAACAAACTCAAAAACGACCTCAAAATTGATATACACACCAACAAACACAACAACAAACTCAACATTGACTAACACCAACAAATTCAATAACAACCTAAATATCGATAAATACCAACAAACTCAACAACAACCCCAACACTGAAAAGCGACAACAAACTCAACGACTTCAATATTGAAAAACACCAACAAATTCAACAACAACATCAACATTGAAAAACATCAACAAATTCAACAACATCCTCAAAATTGATAAACACACCAACAAGCTCAACAACAACCCCAACATTGAAAAACATCAACAAACTCAACAACAACCTCAACATTGAAAAACACCAACAAAATCAACAACAACTTCAACATTGATAAACACCAACAAACTCAACAACATCCCCAACATTGAAAAACACCAACAAATTCAACAACTTCAATATTGAAAAACACCAACAAATTCAACAACAACCTCAACATTGAAAAACACCAACAAATTCAACAACAACCTCAAAATTGATAAACACACCAACAAGCTCAACAACAACCTCAATATTCAAAAACACAAGCAACATCAACAACAACTTCAATATTGAAAAACACCAACAAACTCAACAACAACCTCAAAATTCATATACACACCAACAAACTCAACAACAATCTCAACATTGAAAAACACCAACAAATTCAACAACAAACTAAATATCGATACACACCAACAAACTCAACAACAACCCCAACATTGAAAAATGGCAACAAACTCAACGACTTCAATATTGAAAAACACCAACAAATTCAACAACAACATCAACATTGAAAAACACCAACAAATTCAACAACATCCTCAAAATTGATAAACACACCAACAAACTCAACAACAACCCTAACATTGAAATAATCAACAAACTCGACAACAACCTCAACATTGATAAAGACTAACAAATTCATAAACCACAACATTGATAAACAAACCCACAAACTCAACAACAACCTCAATATTGATAAACTCACCAAGAAACTCAACAAAAACTTCAACATTGATTAGCACCAACAAATTCAACAGCAACCTCAACATTGAAAAGCAACAACAAGCTCAACAACAACCTCAACATTGATAAACACCAACAAATTCAAAAACCACAAAATTGATAAAAGTACCAACAAACTCAAAAACAACCTCAACATTGATAAACACACAAACAAACTCAACCAGAACCTCAACATTGAAAAACAAAGACAAAATCAATAACAAATTCAATATTGAAAAACAGCAACAAACTCAACAACAACCTCAAAATTGATAAAAACACCAACAAAATCAACAACAACCTCAACATTGAAAAAGACCAACAAACTCAACAACAACCTCAACATTGAAAAACACCAACAAACTCAACAACAGCCTCAACATTGAAAAAAACCAACAAAATCAACAACAACCTCAAAATTGATATACACACCAACAAACTCAACAACAACCCCAACATTGAAAAACACCAACAAACTCAACAACAACCTCATCATTGAAAAACACCAACAAAATCAACAAAAACCTCAACATTGATAAACATAAACAAAGTCAAAATCCACAACATTGATAAACATAGAAACAAACTCACCCACAACTTCAATATTGACAAACACACCTACAAATTCAAAAACAACCTCAAAATTGATAAACACCCCAACAAACTCAACAACAAATTCAACATCGAAAAACACGAACAAAATCAACAACAACTTCAATATTGAACAACTCCAACAAACTCAACAACAACCTCAACATTCAAAAACACCAAGAAACTCAACAGCAACCTCAACATTGAAAAGCACCAACAAAATCAACAACAACCTCAACATTGAAAAACACCAACAAAATCAACAACAACCTCAACATTGATGAACACACCAAAAAATTCAACAGCAACCTCAACATTGAAAAATACCAAAAAATTCAACAACGTCAACATTGAAAAACAACAACAAACTCAACAACCTCATTATTGAAAAACACCAACAAATTCAACAACAACCTCAACATTGAAAAACACCAACAACATCACCAACAACTTCATTATTGAAAAACATCAACAAACTCAACAACGTCCTCAAAATTGATATACACACCAACAAACACAACAACAAACTCAACATTGACGAACACCAACAAATTCAATAACAACCTAAATATCGAAAAATACCAACAAACTCAACGACATCCTCAAAATTGATAAACACACCAACAAGCTCAACAACAACCCCAACATTGAAAAACATCAACAAAGTCAACAACAACCTCAACATAGAAAAACACCAACAAATTCAACAACAACATCAACATTGAAAAACAGCAACAAATTCATCAACATCCTCAAAATTGATAAACACACCAACAAGCTCAACAACAACTCCTAAATTGAAAAACATCAACAAACTCAACAACAACCTCAACATTGAAAAGCACCAACAAACTCAACAACAACCTCAACATTGAAAAGCACCAACAAAATCAACAACAACCTCAACATTGAAAAACACCAACAAAATCAACAACAACCTCAACATTGATGAACACACCAAAAAATTCAACAGCAAACTCAACATTGAAAAGCACCAACAAATTCAACAACAACCTCAACATTGATAAACACACCAACAAATTCAACAACAACCTCAACATTGAAAACCACCAACAAATTCAACAACAACCTCAACATTGATGAACACACCAAAAAATTCAACAGCAGCCTCAACATTGAAAAACACCAACAAATACAACAACAATCTCAACATTGAAAAACACCAACAAATTCAACAACAACCTCAACATTGAAAAACACCAAGAAATTCAACAACAACCCCATCATTGTAAAACACCAACAAATTCAACAATGTCAACCAGCAACAAAAACAACAACAACCGCAATATTGAAAACCACCAACAAACTCAAAAACTTCAATATTGAAAAACACCAACAAACTCAACAACAACCTCAACATTGATAAACGCCAACAAATTCAAAACCAAATCATTGATAAACATACCAACAAACTCAACAACAACCTCAAAATTGATAAACACACCAACAAACTCAACAACAACTTCAACATTGAAAAACACCAACACACTCAACAACAATCCCATTGAAAAACATCAACAAGCTCAACAACAACCTCAACATTGATAAACACCAACAAATTCAAAAACCACAAAAATGCTAAAAGTAACAACAAATTCAAAAACAACCTCAACATTGATAAACATACCAACAAACTCAACCAGAACCTCAACATTGAAAAAGAAAGACAAAATCGATAACAACTTCAATTTTGAAAAACAGCAACAAACTCAACAACAACCTCAAAATTGATAAACACACCAACAAAATCAACAACAACCTCAACATTGAAAAACACCAACAAACTCAGCAACAACCTCAACTTTTAAAAACACCAACAAACTCAACAACAACCTCAACATTGAAAAACACCAACAAAATCAACAACAACCTCAACATTGAAAAACACCAACAAACTAAACAACAACCTCAACATTGATGAACACCAACTAACTCAACAACAACCTCAAAATTGATATACACACCAACAAACTCAACAACAACCATAACATTGAAAAACACCAACAAACTCAACTACAACCTCATCATTGAAAAAGACCAACAAAATTAACAAAAACCTCAACATTGATAAATATCAACAAAGTCAAAACCCACAACATTGATAAACATAGAAACAAACTCAACAACAACTTCAACATTGACAAACACACCAACAAATTCAAAAACAACCTGAACATTGATAAACACACCAACAAACTCAACAACAAATTCAACATTGAAAAACACGAAAAAAATCAACAACAACTTCAACATTGAAAAACAACAACAAACTCAACAACAACCCCAACATTGAAAAACATCAACAAACTCAACAACAACTTCAATATTAAAAACACCAACAAACTCAACAACAACCTCAACATTGAAAAACACACTCAACAACAACCTCAACATTGATAAACACTAACAAATTCAAAAACCACAACATTGATAAACATATCAACAAACTCAACAAACATATCAACATTGATAAACGCACCAACAAACTCAACAACAACCTCAACATTGATTAACAAACCAACAAAATCAACAATAACTTCAACATTGAAAAACGCCAACCCCGACTCAACAACATCCCCAACATTGAAAAACACCAACAGACTCAACTACAACCTCATCATTGAAAAACACCAACAAAATCAACAAAAACCTCAACATTGATAAACACCAACAAAGTCAAAACCCACAGCATTGATAAACATAGAAACAAACTCAACAACAGCTTCAACATTGACAAACACACCAACAAATTCAACAACAACCACAACATTGATAAACACACCAACAAATTCAACAACAACCTCAATATTGATAAACACCAACAAACTCAACAACATCCCCAACATTGAAAAACACCAACAAATTCAACAACTTCAATATTGAAAAACACCAACAAACTAAACAATAACCTCAACATTCAAAAACACCAACAAATTCAACAACAAACTCAACATTGATAAACACCAACAAACTCAACAACAACCCCATCAATGAAAAACGCCAACAAACTCAACAACTTCACTATTTTAAAACACCTACAAATTCAACAACAACCTCAACATTGAAAAACACCAACAAATTCAACAACAACCTCAAAATTGATAAACACACCAACAAACTCAACAACAACCTCAATATTCAAAAACACAAACAACATCAGCAACAACTTCAATATTGAAAAAAACAAACAAACTCAACAACAACCTCAAAATTCATATACACACCAACAAACACAACAACAAACTCAACATTGAAAAACACCAACAAATTCAACAACAAACTAAATATCGATACACACCAACAAATTCAACAACAACATCAACATTGAAAAACACCAACAAATTCAACAACATCCTCAAAATTGATAAACACACCAACAAACTCAACAACAACCCTAACATTGAAAAACATCAACAAACTCAACAACAACCCCAACATTGAAAAACATCAACAAACTCGACAACAACCTCAACATTGATAAACTCACCAAGAAACTCAACAACAACCTCAACATTGATTAGCACCAACAAATTCAACAGCAACCTCAACATTGAAAAACAACAACAAGCTCAACAACAACCTCAACATTGATAAACACCAACAAATTCAAAAACCACAAAATTGATAAAAGTACCAATAAACTCAAAAACAACCGCAACATTGATAAACACACCAACAAACTCAACCAGAACCTCCACATTGAAAAAGAAAGACAAAATCAATAACAACTTCAATATTGAAAAACAGCAACAAACTCAAAAACAACCTCAAAATTGATAAACACACCAACAAAATCAACAACAACCTCAAAATTGAAAAACACCAACAAACTCAACAACAACCTCAATATTGAATAACTCCAACAAACTCAACAACAACCTCAACATTCAAAAACACCAAGAAACTCAACAACAACCTCAACATTGATAAACACCAACTAACTCAACAACAACCTCAAAATTGATAAACACCCCAACAAACTCAACAACAAATTCAACATCGAAAAACACGAACAAAATCAACAACAACTTCAATATTGAACAACTCCAACAAACTCAACAACAACCTCAACATTCAAAAACACCAAGAAACTCAACAGCAACCTCAACATTGAAAAGCACCAACAAAATCAACAACAACCTCAACATTGAAAAACACCAACAAAATCAACAACAACCTCAACATTGATGAACACACCAAAAAATTCAACAGCAACCTCAACATTGAAAAACACCAACAAATTCAACAACCTCAACATTGAAAAACAACAACAAACTCAACAACCTCATTATTGAAAAACACCAACAAATTCAACAACAACCTCAACATTGAAAAACACCAACAACATCACCAACAACTTCATTATTGAAAAACATCAACAAACTCAACAACGTCCTCAAAATTGATATACACACCAACAAACACAACAACAAACTCAACATTGACGAACACCAACAAATTCAATAACAACCTAAATATCGAAAAATACCAACAAACTCAACGACATCCTCAAAATTGATAAACACACCAACAAGCTCAACAACAACCCCAACATTGAAAAACATCAACAAAGTCAACAACAACCTCAACATAGAAAAACACCAACAAATTCAACAACAACATCAACATTGAAAAACAGCAACAAATTCATCAACATCCTCAAAATTGATAAACACACCAACAAGCTCAACAACAACTCCTAAATTGAAAAACATCAACAAACTCAACAACAACCTCAACATTGAAAAGCACCAACAAACTCAACAACAACCTCAACATTGAAAAGCACCAACAAAATCAACAACAACCTCAACATTGAAAAACACCAACAAAATCAACAACAACCTCAACATTGATGAACACACCAAAAAATTCAACAGCAAACTCAACATTGAAAAGCACCAACAAATTCAACAACAACCTCAACATTGATAAACACACCAACAAATTCAACAACAACCTCAACATTGAAAACCACCAACAAATTCAACAACAACCTCAACATTGATGAACACACCAAAAAATTCAACAGCAGCCTCAACATTGAAAAACACCAACAAATACAACAACAATCTCAACATTGAAAAACACCAACAAATTCAACAACAACCTCAACATTGAAAAACACCAAGAAATTCAACAACAACCCCATCATTGTAAAACACCAACAAATTCAACAATGTCAACCAGCAACAAAAACAACAACAACCGCAATATTGAAAACCACCAACAAACTCAAAAACTTCAATATTGAAAAACACCAACAAACTCAACAACAACCTCAACATTGATAAACGCCAACAAATTCAAAACCAAATCATTGATAAACATACCAACAAACTCAACAACAACCTCAAAATTGATAAACACACCAACAAACTCAACAACAACTTCAACATTGAAAAACACCAACACACTCAACAACAATCCCATTGAAAAACATCAACAAGCTCAACAACAACCTCAACATTGATAAACACCAACAAATTCAAAAACCACAAAAATGCTAAAAGTAACAACAAATTCAAAAACAACCTCAACATTGATAAACATACCAACAAACTCAACCAGAACCTCAACATTGAAAAAGAAAGACAAAATCGATAACAACTTCAATTTTGAAAAACAGCAACAAACTCAACAACAACCTCAAAATTGATAAACACACCAACAAAATCAACAACAACCTCAACATTGAAAAACACCAACAAACTCAGCAACAACCTCAACTTTTAAAAACACCAACAAACTCAACAACAACCTCAACATTGAAAAACACCAACAAAATCAACAACAACCTCAACATTGAAAAACACCAACAAACTAAACAACAACCTCAACATTGATGAACACCAACTAACTCAACAACAACCTCAAAATTGATATACACACCAACAAACTCAACAACAACCATAACATTGAAAAACACCAACAAACTCAACTACAACCTCATCATTGAAAAAGACCAACAAAATTAACAAAAACCTCAACATTGATAAATATCAACAAAGTCAAAACCCACAACATTGATAAACATAGAAACAAACTCAACAACAACTTCAACATTGACAAACACACCAACAAATTCAAAAACAACCTGAACATTGATAAACACACCAACAAACTCAACAACAAATTCAACATTGAAAAACACGAAAAAAATCAACAACAACTTCAACATTGAAAAACAACAACAAACTCAACAACAACCCCAACATTGAAAAACATCAACAAACTCAACAACAACTTCAATATTAAAAACACCAACAAACTCAACAACAACCTCAACATTGAAAAACACACTCAACAACAACCTCAACATTGATAAACACTAACAAATTCAAAAACCACAACATTGATAAACATATCAACAAACTCAACAAACATATCAACATTGATAAACGCACCAACAAACTCAACAACAACCTCAACATTGATTAACAAACCAACAAAATCAACAATAACTTCAACATTGAAAAACGCCAACCCCGACTCAACAACATCCCCAACATTGAAAAACACCAACAGACTCAACTACAACCTCATCATTGAAAAACACCAACAAAATCAACAAAAACCTCAACATTGATAAACACCAACAAAGTCAAAACCCACAGCATTGATAAACATAGAAACAAACTCAACAACAGCTTCAACATTGACAAACACACCAACAAATTCAACAACAACCACAACATTGATAAACACACCAACAAATTCAACAACAACCTCAATATTGATAAACACCAACAAACTCAACAACATCCCCAACATTGAAAAACACCAACAAATTCAACAACTTCAATATTGAAAAACACCAACAAACTAAACAATAACCTCAACATTCAAAAACACCAACAAATTCAACAACAAACTCAACATTGATAAACACCAACAAACTCAACAACAACCCCATCAATGAAAAACGCCAACAAACTCAACAACTTCACTATTTTAAAACACCTACAAATTCAACAACAACCTCAACATTGAAAAACACCAACAAATTCAACAACAACCTCAAAATTGATAAACACACCAACAAACTCAACAACAACCTCAATATTCAAAAACACAAACAACATCAGCAACAACTTCAATATTGAAAAAAACAAACAAACTCAACAACAACCTCAAAATTCATATACGCACCAACAAACACAACAACAAACTCAACATTGAAAAACACCAACAAATTCAACAACAAATTCATAAACCACAACATTGATAAACAAACCCACAAACTCAACAACAACCTCAATATTGATAAACTCACCAAGAAACTCAACAAAAACTTCAACATTGATTAGCACCAACAAATTCAACAGCAACCTCAACATTGAAAAGCAACAACAAGCTCAACAACAACCTCAACATTGATAAACACCAACAAATTCAAAAACCACAAAATTGATAAAAGTACCAACAAACTCAAAAACAACCTCAACATTGATAAACACACAAACAAACTCAACCAGAACCTCAACATTGAAAAACAAAGACAAAATCAATAACAAATTCAATATTGAAAAACAGCAACAAACTCAACAACAACCTCAAAATTGATAAAAACACCAACAAAATCAACAACAACCTCAACATTGAAAAAGACCAACAAACTCAACAACAACCCCAACATTGAAAAACACCAACAAACTCAACAACAACCTCATCATTGAAAAACACCAACAAAATCAACAAAAACCTCAACATTGATAAACATAAACAAAGTCAAAATCCACAACATTGATAAACATAGAAACAAACTCACCCACAACTTCAATATTGACAAACACACCTACAAATTCAAAAACAACCTCAAAATTGATAAACACCCCAACAAACTCAACAACAAATTCAACATCGAAAAACACGAACAAAATCAACAACAACTTCAATATTGAACAACTCCAACAAACTCAACAACAACCTCAACATTCAAAAACACCAAGAAACTCAACAGCAACCTCAACATTGAAAAGCACCAACAAAATCAACAACAACCTCAACATTGAAAAACACCAACAAAATCAACAACAACCTCAACATTGATGAACACACCAAAAAATTCAACAGCAACCTCAACATTGAAAAACACCAACAAATTCAACAACCTCAACATTGAAAAACAACAACAAACTCAACAACCTCATTATTGAAAAACACCAACAAATTCAACAACAACCTCAACATTGAAAAACACCAACAACATCACCAACAACTTCATTATTGAAAAACATCAACAAACTCAACAACGTCCTCAAAATTGATATACACACCAACAAACACAACAACAAACTCAACATTGACGAACACCAACAAATTCAATAACAACCTAAATATCGAAAAATACCAACAAACTCAACGACATCCTCAAAATTGATAAACACACCAACAAGCTCAACAACAACCCCAACATTGAAAAACATCAACAAAGTCAACAACAACCTCAACATAGAAAAACACCAACAAATTCAACAACAACATCAACATTGAAAAACAGCAACAAATTCATCAACATCCTCAAAATTGATAAACACACCAACAAGCTCAACAACAACTCCTAAATTGAAAAACATCAACAAACTCAACAACAACCTCAACATTGAAAAGCACCAACAAACTCAACAACAACCTCAACATTGAAAAGCACCAACAAAATCAACAACAACCTCAACATTGAAAAACACCAACAAAATCAACAACAACCTCAACATTGATGAACACACCAAAAAATTCAACAGCAAACTCAACATTGAAAAGCACCAACAAATTCAACAACAACCTCAACATTGATAAACACACCAACAAATTCAACAACAACCTCAACATTGAAAACCACCAACAAATTCAACAACAACCTCAACATTGATGAACACACCAAAAAATTCAACAGCAGCCTCAACATTGAAAAACACCAACAAATACAACAACAATCTCAACATTGAAAAACACCAACAAATTCAACAACAACCTCAACATTGAAAAACACCAAGAAATTCAACAACAACCCCATCATTGTAAAACACCAACAAATTCAACAATGTCAACCAGCAACAAAAACAACAACAACCGCAATATTGAAAACCACCAACAAACTCAAAAACTTCAATATTGAAAAACACCAACAAACTCAACAACAACCTCAACATTGATAAACGCCAACAAATTCAAAACCAAATCATTGATAAACATACCAACAAACTCAACAACAACCTCAAAATTGATAAACACACCAACAAACTCAACAACAACTTCAACATTGAAAAACACCAACACACTCAACAACAATCCCATTGAAAAACATCAACAAGCTCAACAACAACCTCAACATTGATAAACACCAACAAATTCAAAAACCACAAAAATGCTAAAAGTAACAACAAATTCAAAAACAACCTCAACATTGATAAACATACCAACAAACTCAACCAGAACCTCAACATTGAAAAAGAAAGACAAAATCGATAACAACTTCAATTTTGAAAAACAGCAACAAACTCAACAACAACCTCAAAATTGATAAACACACCAACAAAATCAACAACAACCTCAACATTGAAAAACACCAACAAACTCAGCAACAACCTCAACTTTTAAAAACACCAACAAACTCAACAACAACCTCAACATTGAAAAACACCAACAAAATCAACAACAACCTCAACATTGAAAAACACCAACAAACTAAACAACAACCTCAACATTGATGAACACCAACTAACTCAACAACAACCTCAAAATTGATATACACACCAACAAACTCAACAACAACCATAACATTGAAAAACACCAACAAACTCAACTACAACCTCATCATTGAAAAAGACCAACAAAATTAACAAAAACCTCAACATTGATAAATATCAACAAAGTCAAAACCCACAACATTGATAAACATAGAAACAAACTCAACAACAACTTCAACATTGACAAACACACCAACAAATTCAAAAACAACCTGAACATTGATAAACACACCAACAAACTCAACAACAAATTCAACATTGAAAAACACGAAAAAAATCAACAACAACTTCAACATTGAAAAACAACAACAAACTCAACAACAACCCCAACATTGAAAAACATCAACAAACTCAACAACAACTTCAATATTAAAAACACCAACAAACTCAACAACAACCTCAACATTGAAAAACACACTCAACAACAACCTCAACATTGATAAACACTAACAAATTCAAAAACCACAACATTGATAAACATATCAACAAACTCAACAAACATATCAACATTGATAAACGCACCAACAAACTCAACAACAACCTCAACATTGATTAACAAACCAACAAAATCAACAATAACTTCAACATTGAAAAACGCCAACCCCGACTCAACAACATCCCCAACATTGAAAAACACCAACAGACTCAACTACAACCTCATCATTGAAAAACACCAACAAAATCAACAAAAACCTCAACATTGATAAACACCAACAAAGTCAAAACCCACAGCATTGATAAACATAGAAACAAACTCAACAACAGCTTCAACATTGACAAACACACCAACAAATTCAACAACAACCACAACATTGATAAACACACCAACAAATTCAACAACAACCTCAATATTGATAAACACCAACAAACTCAACAACATCCCCAACATTGAAAAACACCAACAAATTCAACAACTTCAATATTGAAAAACACCAACAAACTAAACAATAACCTCAACATTCAAAAACACCAACAAATTCAACAACAAACTCAACATTGATAAACACCAACAAACTCAACAACAACCCCATCAATGAAAAACGCCAACAAACTCAACAACTTCACTATTTTAAAACACCTACAAATTCAACAACAACCTCAACATTGAAAAACACCAACAAATTCAACAACAACCTCAAAATTGATAAACACACCAACAAACTCAACAACAACCTCAATATTCAAAAACACAAACAACATCAGCAACAACTTCAATATTGAAAAAAACAAACAAACTCAACAACAACCTCAAAATTCATATACGCACCAACAAACACAACAACAAACTCAACATTGAAAAACACCAACAAATTCAACAACAAACTAAATATCGATACACACCAACAAATTCAACAACAACATCAACATTGAAAAACACCAACAAATTCAACAACATCCTCAAAATTGATAAACACACCAACAAACTCAACAACAACCCTAACATTGAAAAACATCAACAAACTCAACAACAACCCCAACATTGAAAAACATCAACAAACTCGACAACAACCTCAACATTGATAAAGACGAACAAATTCAAAAACCACAACATTGATAAACAAACCAACAAACTCAACAACAACCTCGACATTGATAAACTCACCAAGAAACTCAACAACAACCTCAACATTGATTAGCACCAACAAATTCAACAGCAACCTCAACATTGAAAAACAGCAACAAGCTCAACAACAACCTCAACATTGATAAACACCAACAAATTCAAAAACCACAAAATTGATAAAAGTACCAATAAACTCAAAAACAACCGCAACATTGATAAACACACCAACAAACTCAACCAGAACCTCCACATTGAAAAAGAAAGACAAAATCAATAACAACTTCAATATTGAAAAACAGCAACAAACTCAAAAACAACCTCAAAATTGATAAACACACCAACAAAATCAACAACAACCTCAAAATTGAAAAACACCAACAAACTCAACAACAACGTCAATATTGAATAACTCCAACAAACTCAACAACAACCTCAACATTCAAAAACACCAAGAAACTCAACAACAACCTCAACATTGATAAACACCAACTAACTCAACAACAACCTCAAAATTGATATACACACCAACAAACTCAACAACAACCCCAACACTGAAAAACACCAACAAACTCAACAACAACCTCATCATTGAAAAACACCAACAAAATCAACAAAAACCTCAACATTGATAAACATCAACAAAGTCAAAACCCACAACATTGATAAACATAGAAACAAACTCAACAACAACTTCAACATTGACAAACACACCAACAAATTCAAAAACAACCACAACATTGATAAACACACCAACAAATTCAACAACAACCTCAATATTGATAAACACCAACAAACTCAACAACATCCCCAACATTGAAAAACACCAACAAATTCAACAACTTCAATATTGAAAAACACCAACAAACTAAACAATAACCTCAACATTCAAAAACACCAACAAATTCAACAACAACCTCAACATTGATAAACACCAACAAACTCAACAACAACCCCATCAATGAAAAACGCCAACAAACTCAACAACTTCACTATTTTAAAACACCTACAAATTCAACAACAACCTCAACATTGAAAAACACCAACAAATTCAACAACAACCTCAAAATTGATAAACACACCAACAAACTCAACAACAACCTCAATATTCAAAAACACAAACAACATCAGCAACAACTTCAATATTGAAAAAAACAAACAAACTCAACAACAACCTCAAAATTCATATACACACCAACAAACACAACAACAAACTCAACATTGAAAAACACCAACAAATTCAACAACAAACTAAATATCGATACACACCAACAAATTCAACAACAACATCAACATTGAAAAACACCAACAAATTCAACAACATCCTCAAAATTGATAAACACACCAACAAACTCAACAACAACCCTAACATTGAAAAACATCAACACTCAACAACAACCCCAACATTGAAAACCACCAACAAACTCAAAAACTTCAATATTGAAAAACACCAAAAAACTCAACAACTAACTCAACATTGAAAAACACCAACAAATTCAACAACAACCTCAACATTGAAAAACACCAACAAATTCAACAACAACCTCAACATTGAAAAACGACAACAAGCTCAACAACTTCATTATTGAAAAACACCAACAAATTCAACAACAACCTCAACATTGAAAAACACCAACAACATCACCAACAACTTCAATATTGAAAAACACCAACAAACTCAAAAACGACCTCAAAATTGATATACACACCAACAAACACAACAACAAACTCAACATTGACTAACACCAACAAATTCAATAACAACCTAAATATCGATAAATACCAACAAACTCAACAACAACCCCAACACTGAAAAGCGACAACAAACTCAACGACTTCAATATTGAAAAACACCAACAAATTCAACAACAACATCAACATTGAAAAACATCAACAAATTCAACAACATCCTCAAAATTGATAAACACACCAACAAGCTCAACAACAACCCCAACATTGAAAAACATCAACAAACTCAACAACAACCTCAACATTGAAAAACACCAACAAAATCAACAACAACTTCAACATTGATAAACACCAACAAACTCAACAACATCCCCAACATTGAAAAACACCAACAAATTCAACAACTTCAATATTGAAAAACACCAACAAATTCAACAACAACCTCAACATTGAAAAACACCAACAAATTCAACAACAACCTCAAAATTGATAAACACACCAACAAGCTCAACAACAACCTCAATATTCAAAAACACAAGCAACATCAACAACAACTTCAATATTGAAAAACACCAACAAACTCAACAACAACCTCAAAATTCATATACACACCAACAAACTCAACAACAATCTCAACATTGAAAAACACCAACAAATTCAACAACAAACTAAATATCGATACACACCAACAAACTCAACAACAACCCCAACATTGAAAAATGGCAACAAACTCAACGACTTCAATATTGAAAAACACCAACAAATTCAACAACAACATCAACATTGAAAAACACCAACAAATTCAACAACATCCTCAAAATTGATAAACACACCAACAAACTCAACAACAACCCTAACATTGAAATAATCAACAAACTCGACAACAACCTCAACATTGATAAAGACTAACAAATTCATAAACCACAACATTGATAAACAAACCCACAAACTCAACAACAACCTCAATATTGATAAACTCACCAAGAAACTCAACAAAAACTTCAACATTGATTAGCACCAACAAATTCAACAGCAACCTCAACATTGAAAAGCAACAACAAGCTCAACAACAACCTCAACATTGATAAACACCAACAAATTCAAAAACCACAAAATTGATAAAAGTACCAACAAACTCAAAAACAACCTCAACATTGATAAACACACAAACAAACTCAACCAGAACCTCAACATTGAAAAACAAAGACAAAATCAATAACAAATTCAATATTGAAAAACAGCAACAAACTCAACAACAACCTCAAAATTGATAAAAACACCAACAAAATCAACAACAACCTCAACATTGAAAAAGACCAACAAACTCAACAACAACCCCAACATTGAAAAACACCAACAAACTCAACAACAACCTCATCATTGAAAAACACCAACAAAATCAACAAAAACCTCAACATTGATAAACATAAACAAAGTCAAAATCCACAACATTGATAAACATAGAAACAAACTCACCCACAACTTCAATATTGACAAACACACCTACAAATTCAAAAACAACCTCAAAATTGATAAACACCCCAACAAACTCAACAACAAATTCAACATCGAAAAACACGAACAAAATCAACAACAACTTCAATATTGAACAACTCCAACAAACTCAACAACAACCTCAACATTCAAAAACACCAAGAAACTCAACAGCAACCTCAACATTGAAAAGCACCAACAAAATCAACAACAACCTCAACATTGAAAAACACCAACAAAATCAACAACAACCTCAACATTGATGAACACACCAAAAAATTCAACAGCAACCTCAACATTGAAAAACACCAACAAATTCAACAACCTCAACATTGAAAAACAACAACAAACTCAACAACCTCATTATTGAAAAACACCAACAAATTCAACAACAACCTCAACATTGAAAAACACCAACAACATCACCAACAACTTCATTATTGAAAAACATCAACAAACTCAACAACGTCCTCAAAATTGATATACACACCAACAAACACAACAACAAACTCAACATTGACGAACACCAACAAATTCAATAACAACCTAAATATCGAAAAATACCAACAAACTCAACGACATCCTCAAAATTGATAAACACACCAACAAGCTCAACAACAACCCCAACATTGAAAAACATCAACAAAGTCAACAACAACCTCAACATAGAAAAACACCAACAAATTCAACAACAACATCAACATTGAAAAACAGCAACAAATTCATCAACATCCTCAAAATTGATAAACACACCAACAAGCTCAACAACAACTCCTAAATTGAAAAACATCAACAAACTCAACAACAACCTCAACATTGAAAAGCACCAACAAACTCAACAACAACCTCAACATTGAAAAGCACCAACAAAATCAACAACAACCTCAACATTGAAAAACACCAACAAAATCAACAACAACCTCAACATTGATGAACACACCAAAAAATTCAACAGCAAACTCAACATTGAAAAGCACCAACAAATTCAACAACAACCTCAACATTGATAAACACACCAACAAATTCAACAACAACCTCAACATTGAAAACCACCAACAAATTCAACAACAACCTCAACATTGATGAACACACCAAAAAATTCAACAGCAGCCTCAACATTGAAAAACACCAACAAATACAACAACAATCTCAACATTGAAAAACACCAACAAATTCAACAACAACCTCAACATTGAAAAACACCAAGAAATTCAACAACAACCCCATCATTGTAAAACACCAACAAATTCAACAATGTCAACCAGCAACAAAAACAACAACAACCGCAATATTGAAAACCACCAACAAACTCAAAAACTTCAATATTGAAAAACACCAACAAACTCAACAACAACCTCAACATTGATAAACACCAACAAATTCAAAACCAAATCATTGATAAACATACCAACAAACTCAACAACAACCTCAAAATTGATAAACACACCAACAAACTCAACAACAACTTCAACATTGAAAAACACCAACACACTCAACAACAATCCCATTGAAAAACATCAACAAGCTCAACAACAACCTCAACATTGATAAACACCAACAAATTCAAAAACCACAAAAATGATAAAAGTAACAACAAATTCAAAAACAACCTCAACATTGATAAACATACCAACAAACTCAACCAGAACCTCAACATTGAAAAAGAAAGACAAAATCGATAACAACTTCAATTTTGAAAAACAGCAACAAACTCAACAACAACCTCAAAATTGATAAACACACCAACAAAATCAACAACAACCTCAACATTGAAAAACACCAACAAACTCAGCAACAACCTCAACTTTTAAAAACACCAACAAACTCAACAACAACCTCAACATTGAAAAACACCAACAAAATCAACAACAACCTCAACATTGAAAAACACCAACAAACTAAACAACAACCTCAACATTGATGAACACCAACTAACTCAACAACAACCTCAAAATTGATATACACACCAACAAACTCAACAACAACCATAACATTGAAAAACACCAACAAAATCAACTACAACCTCATCACTGAAAAAGACCAACACAATCAACAAAAACCTCAACATTGATAAATATCAACAAAGTCAAAACCCACAACATTGATAAACATAGAAACAAACTCAACAACAACTTCAACATTGACAAACACACCAACAAATTCAAAAACAACCTCAACATTGATAAACACACCAACAAACTCAACAACAAATTCAACATTGAAAAACACGAAAAAAATCAACAACAACTTCAACATTGAAAAACAACAACAAACTCAACAACAACCCCAACATTGAAAAACATCAACAAACTCAACAACAACTTCAATATTAAAAACACCAACAAACTCAACAACAACCTCAACATTGAAAAACACACTCAACAACAACCTCAACATTGATAAACACTAACAAATTCAAAAACCACAACATTGATAAACATATCAACAAACTCAACAAACATATCAACATTGATAAACGCACCAACAAACTCAACAACAACCTCAACATTGATTAACAAACCAACAAAATCAACAATAACTTCAACACTGAAAAACGCCAACCCCGACTCAACAACATCCCCAACATTGAAAAACACCAACAGACTCAACTACAACCTCATCATTGAAAAACACCAACAAAATCAACAAAAACCTCAACATTGATAAACACCAACAAAGTCAAAACCCACAGCATTGATAAACATAGAAACAAACTCAACAACAGCTTCAACATTGACAAACACACCAACAAATTCAACAACAACCACAACATTGATAAACACACCAACAAATTCAACAACAACCTCAATATTGATAAACACCAACAAACTCAACAACATCCCCAACATTGAAAAACACCAACAAATTCAACAACTTCAATATTGAAAAACACCAACAAACTAAACAATAACCTCAACATTCAAAAACACCAACAAATTCAACAACAAACTCAACATTGATAAACACCAACAAACTCAACAACAACCCCATCAATGAAAAACGCCAACAAACTCAACAACTTCACTATTTTAAAACACCTACAAATTCAACAACAACCTCAACATTGAAAAACACCAACAAATTCAACAACAACCTCAAAATTGATAAACACACCAACAAACTCAACAACAACCTCAATATTCAAAAACACAAACAACATCAGCAACAACTTCAATATTGAAAAAAACAAACAAACTCAACAACAACCTCAAAATTCATATACACACCAACAAACACAACAACAAACTCAACATTGAAAAACACCAACAAATTCAACAACAAACTAAATATCGATACACACCAACAAATTCAACAACAACATCAACATTGAAAAACACCAACAAATTCAACAACATCCTCAAAATTGATAAACACACCAACAAACTCAACAACAACCCTAACATTGAAAAACATCAACAAACTCAACAACAACCCCAACATTGAAAAACATCAACAAACTCGACAACAACCTCAACATTGATAAAGACGAACAAATTCAAAAACCACAACATTGATAAACAAACCAACAAACTCAACAACAACCTCGACATTGATAAACTCACCAAGAAACTCAACAACAACCTCAACATTGATTAGCACCAACAAATTCAACAGCAACCTCAACATTGAAAAACAACAACAAGCTCAACAACAACCTCAACATTGATAAACACCAACAAATTCAAAAACCACAAAATTGATAAAAGTACCAATAAACTCAAAAACAACCGCAACATTGATAAACACACCAACAAACTCAACCAGAACATCCACATTGAAAAAGAAAGACAAAATCAATAACAACTTCAATATTGAAAAACAGCAACAAACTCAAAAACAACCTCAAAATTGATAAACACACCAACAAAATCAACAACAACCTCAAAATTGAAAAACACCAACAAACTCAACAACAACGTCAATATTGAATAACTCCAACAAACTCAACAACAACCTCAACATTCAAAAACACCAAGAAACTCAACAACAACCTCAACATTGATAAACACCAACTAACTCAACAACAACCTCAAAATTGATATACACACCAACAAACTCAACAACAACCCTAACACTGAAAAACACCAACAAACTCAACAACAACCTCATCATTGAAAAACACCAACAAAATCAACAAAAACCTCAACATTGATAAACATCAACAAAGTCAAAACCCACAACATTGATAAACATAGAAACAAACTCAACAACAACTTCAACATTGATAAACACACCAACAAATTCAACAACAACCTCAAAATTGCTAAACACCAACAAACTCAACAACAACCCCAACATTGAAAACCACCAACAAACTCAAAAACTTCAATATTGAAAAACACCAAAAAACTCAACAACTAACTCAGCATTGAAAAACACCAACAAATTCAACAACATCCTCAACATTGAAAAACACCAACAAATTCAACAACAACCTCAACATTGAAAAACGACAACAAGCTCAACAACTTCATTATTGAAAAACACCAACAAATTCAACAACAACCTCAACATTGAAAAACACCAACAACATCACCAACAACTTCAATATTGAAAAACACCAACAAACTCAAAAACGACCTCAAAATTGATATACACACCAACAAACACAACAACAAACTCAACATTGACTAACACCAACAAATTCAATAACAACCTAAATATCGATAAATACCAACAAACTCAACAACAACCCCAACACTGAAAAGCGACAACAAACTCAACGACTTCAATATTGAAAAACACCAACAAATTCAACAACAACATCAACATTGAAAAACATCAACAAATTCAACAACATCCTCAAAATTGATAAACACACCAACAAGCTCAACAACAACCCCAACATTGAAAAACATCAACAAACTCAACAACAACCTCAACATTGAAAAACACCAACAAAATCAACAACAACATCAACATTGAAAAACACCAACAAACTCAACAACATCCCCAACATTGAAAAACACCAACAAATTCAAAAACTTCAATATTGAAAAACACCAACAAACTAAACAATAACCTCAACATTCAAAAACACCAACAAATTCAACAACAACCTCAACATTGATAAACACCAACAAACTCAACAACATCCCCAACATTGAAAAACACCAACAAATTCAACAACTTCAATATTGAAAAACACCAACAAATTCAACAACAACCTCAACATTGAAAAACACCAACAAATTCAACAACAACCTCAAAATTGATAAACACACCAACAAGCTCAACAACAACCTCAATATTCAAAAACACAAGCAACATCAACAACAACTTCAATATTGAAAAACACCAACAAACTCAACAACAACCTCAAAATTCATATACACACCAACAAACTCAACAACAATCTCAACATTGAAAAACACCAACAAATTCAACAACAAACTAAATATCGATACACACCAACAAACTCAACAACAACCCCAACATTGAAAAATGGCAACAAACTCAACGACTTCAATATTGAAAAACACCAACAAATTCAACAACAACATCAACATTGAAAAAACACCAACAAATTCAACAACATCCTCAAAATTGATAAACACACCAACAAACTCAACAACAACCCTAACATTGAAATAATCAACAAACTCGACAACAACCTCAACATTGATAAAGACTAACAAATTCATAAACCACAACATTGATAAACAAACCAACAAACTCAACAACAACCTCAATATTGATAAACTCACCAAGAAACTCAACAAAAACTTCAACATTGATTAGCACCAACAAA